>NC_047676.1:37209884-37348024 GCF_011762505.2 Arvicanthis niloticus | reverse complement strand
ACCCGATATTGTCTAATAAATAGTGTAATACTTGTTGGAGTGAGTCTTATTGTCATCTGCCTGGCGTTCTGTTGATAAAAAGACTAGCAGTTTTTGTCTCTACATTTCTGAAAATATAAACTAACTACCTTTTTTTTTTCTTGGTTTTTCAAGACAGGGTTTCTCTGTATAGCCTGGCTGTCCTGGAACTCATTCTGGCTGGCCCGAACTCAGAAATCCGCCTGCCTCTGCCTCCCAAGTGCTGGGATTAAAGGCGTGCGCCACCACTGCCCGGCTTCTATAAGCATTTAAACTGGTTAAAGAATAGATTTATTACAGCCCACTTTTAACTGGGATATTTCTGATATTTAAAATTTTGGTAATAATTAAAATTATGTAAACTTTTGTTAGAATATGTCCAGCTTACTTTTCATCCTGGTACTCCATCACCCTACACTAGCTCCTTCTCGTCATATTTTCCTGAGTGGTCCTTATAGTAATTGAAAGAACGGAAGCAGGAGGGACCATTACCTGGTGGAGCTAGAGGCACACATCTTAGTGAGGATGGATGTCTTCCCCCAAAAGGACAAATTGAGGTGGTGAGGTTAGGCTCGCACAGTGAAGAAGATACTTCTCTGAAGATTAGCTCACTCTGGTCTCAGAGCTGAGCAGGTGACCAGGACTTACTACAGTATTACTGTAGTAATACTGTAATCAAAGTAAAAATCATCACTAGCAATGTTGTTGTTGTTTTAAATGTTTTCTTCTTTTCTTTCCTTTCTTTGTATCTTCATTTCAATCTCCTCTTCCCTCTTCCACTTTCTCTTCTCTTTCTCCTCTTCCTCCTCCTCCTCTTTTTGGTGTTCTTGTGCCATCTGGTCTGAGACAATATGGTAAGAACCACACAGCATCAGTAACACTGCTGCCAGGACTGCCTGTCCCCAATCTAATCATACTAACTACAATAGGCCTGAATTCTCTAAGGTCAAGGCTGAAGAAGCAAGGCCTGGTTGCTAAGATCAGAGCTGTTGCTGAAGGAGAAGAGAGACATGTGCTTCTGACCTGGCTCTTCTGTCAAAATGCATGCTGGCTAGAGACTAAGCAGCGAGTGCGCATGAGCTGTCAATTGCAGAAATGTCAACTTCCTGAGTCAGTGAAGCCTGGATGCTGTGGGATGTTTCTTTCGCAGGAAAAGACTCAGTAATGCTATAGAGAGGGCTGATGTATCTGTCAGCAAGTACCTTTCACATAGATCAGCGGGAAATGTCAGTTCTTGACATTTCCTATGATTGTTTGAAGAAAAACAACATTAACTCAGCTTTTTCGGAGGAAGCTTGATTTACCATAGGGATTCCATTAAAACAGTAGTGAGAACTGATCACCTGTGTGTTTGGTACCATGTATATATATTTTTTACATTATGTGTATGTGTGCATGCAACTGGGTGTGAGTACATGTACCATTAGGTGCTGGTGGAACAGAAGGGTGTGTCGTATTCCTTGGAACTCAACTTAAGGTGGCTGTAAGCCACTTGGTCTGGGTACTGGGAACTGAGACCAGGACCTCTGAAGGAGCAGCAGGTGATCTTAGCTGTTGATTGTCCCTTCAACTCCTGGTACTGTTTGTAAAGAACATGTCCTTAAACAGAAATAGATGCGTACTGAGGCTACTGACCTCCTCTCCTCTCCTCTCCTCTCCCTCTCCTCTCCTCTCCTCTCCTCTCCTCTCCTCTCCTCTCCTCTCCTCTCCTCTCCTCTCCTCTCCTCTCCTCCTCTCCTCTCCTCTCCCCCCCCCAATTCCTTCTCAATTCTCATATTTCACAATAACAAGGACAACCTTGAGATTCAACAACTCAGCACACATGCACTAACATAGAAGGAAAAGAAAAAAAGTCCTTTACAACAGTTATTAAAAATAAACTTCTGAAGTTACCATCATCATTCAGGAATATCAGAATATTTCTGTGATGTTACAGGAAGGAGAGACTTCTTTAAAGCTGGTGCTCTTCATTTTAATGAATCCCTCCCACCCCCGTTTTCTAAGTTACTGAGTTACGTTAGCATGATTGTATCCATCTTAATCCAAGACAGAGTCTCCTCTGCTTTTGTTTTATTTTTTTTGGCAGGGAGGTGGGGCAAGGGTTATGTATCTGTGGTTGGCCTCAGACTCACTGATAGCCAAGGATGAAATTCAATTCTCGATAACCCTGCCGCCACCTCCCAAGTGCCGAGAAGACAGGCATGTACCATCACGTTCAGGCACAAAACCTCTTTGGTCTTTCAGTTACACAAGTCAAGAACCTGAAATGGAATTTTGATTGATCTGAATGCTCAGAGTGCTTTTGCCATATATCTAGGGGCAAGGAGCAAGCCATAGCTGGTTTTCTTTGTTTTATGCCTCAGTGATCCACCAAGCAATGGGTTTCTTCGTCAAAAGATCCTTAAAGTAGAGCCAGGCAAGGAGGCTGTTAGTCAACCTTGAAGACTAATATTTGTGCTTTAAATTATTTGTGTGTAAACTGTGTAGAACAGACCAGGGTTTGCAGGTTATGAAAAGTGGCATACTGAATTAAGAACAGGGGTAGAAGATCTGCCTCCTCAAAGCCAAGATTTCTCAGTCTTCACGTCATTTATTTTGTGGTCTGGATAATGCTTGCTTGTAGGGCTGTTATTGTGGAATGTGTTAGGAGATCATATAAAAATGACATTGTGCTTGTCATTAAACTTTCATTTTTTAAAACTTAAGTATAATGGTCTTCTCGTCTGGTATTTCTCATGTTATCTGAAATATGCTAGTTACCTGTCTGGAAGATCATTCATCTATGAGTCTTAAAGGTTGACTTTTAAATGATACCATCAGGACAGTTCATTACATTGTGTTGGCAGCTCTTTTTTTTTTTTTTTTTTTTTTTTAATTTTCTTAATAAACTCTGGAATGTAATGTCCACAATGCAAAGTAGTGCACTTCACATGAGTGAGTGTGCACAGGGCACGCACGCAAGCATGCATGCACATATGCGTGTGCGCACACACATTCTCTTCTGCTGCTGTTATAACAGAAAGCAGGAATACTAGATACCTAGAACCTGGAAATGTAACTCCAAATGCATTGTTTCAAGAGCAGGATTTTACTGGTTAATAATCTGTTGTAGTATTTTATTTTTAAAATTGTG
This sequence comes from Arvicanthis niloticus, assembly GCF_011762505.2. Classification (NCBI taxonomy): domain Eukaryota; kingdom Metazoa; phylum Chordata; class Mammalia; order Rodentia; family Muridae; genus Arvicanthis; species Arvicanthis niloticus. Next base: position 37,344,873 of record NC_047676.1, on the reverse strand, counting down.
CATGTATAATACTGTATGTTAGAACGTTAAAAAGAAAATTTATTAAAAATAATGTGAAGGGTGTATACTGAGAGTAGCAATAAAGCATTATAGGTGAGACATAATAACAAATGACCACTTCTTTTTTGCAGTACTGTGGCTTGAATACAGTCTTGTATCTGCTAGACAGATGCTCTACCACTGAGTTATGCCATTTCATACAAACACGATTAAATCTAAAACATGAAAATGTAATGAAGAGAGGTAGCTCTGCAGTTAAGAGAAATGTACTGTTCTTGCAGAACCGGCTTTGTTCCCAGCATCCACCTGGCCGCTCGTGGCCACCTATAAGCTCAATGGGAGTGGATGCTATTCTGGTCTCCACAGACTCCTGTCTGCATGTGATACATACATATTCACGAAGGCACACATCATACAAATACACTCTTAAAACAATTCTAGAGAAGATGCAATGAAGAGTTATTGGGAAAAATAGTCTCTTTTAAAATTTTTTTCTAAGTATTAGGGGCTAAGCAGAGTATTTTGCACATGCTCAGAAATGTCCTACCACTGATGTATATCCTAGTCTTCTAGGATTTTGAGGCAGTATTCCACTGCCTCCAAGGATTTGCCTAGGGAGGCCTTGAATTTGCAGTTGTCCTGCATCGACCATCATGAATAACTGCACTGATCACAGGCCTGAATCATCTGGCCTGTAATCATCATATTTAGAGGAAATTCTTATTTTTGTAGAGGATGCACTTGGATGAATTTGTTTGCTTAAGTAAAAGCAAATCTTAAGACTCTGCATCATTTGTTTGCATTTCTTCTGTCTTACACCCTTCCCAGTTTGCTTCCTTTAACTAAGCACCAAGTTCAATGTGTGAAAACTGGAGAGTTTTAGATCTATAACACTTAGTTCATTTGATAGTGCTACTGCCATCAGTTATAAGCCCTTCTGTTCTAGAAAGATCTATTATAATATGTAACATGTGAAAAACACCTATATGGAAAACATTTTTCACATCACGTAACAATAGGTAAAAATTAGGTCACCACTCAGTTTCTTTGAGGCTGTATCTTCATGCATCATCTCTCCTGCTGAGGGAGGAAGAAAAAAATCCTCTCATCTCTGGAACAACCACGAGTTGTTATTCTTTTATGTTGGTTTCTTGCCACTACCTGTAAGAGAAAGCCAGGTGGAAAGTGTCCAGAAATGATTAAGAAGAGGGTGATTGTAATACCTCTAAGAATGCATGTTTTAAACTTGGCACCATCTCCCAACATTTATGTGACTTCTCATCCCTTCTCTTCCCCTTCCCCCAAGGATTAATATTTACTGTAGAGACATTGTCACCTAAGCATTGAATTGTGTCGACCCCATATTGATAGTTCAGGTCACAAGCCGCTGGCTCAACTTGGCTTGGGATATGCAGTTCTTACCTCTCCATTTTCTTTTTCTTTTTTTTGTGACTCAGCCTGATCCTTTCAGGGACACAGCCAAACCACGTCAGTCTGAGTCTTCCCCTACAGCAGTTTTTGCTGCACACACGTGCTTGCTAAAACATCCCCTCGCTGCCAGCTGTCCTAGAAGCTGAGAGGTTTCCACACTCACTTCATTGATTACAGAAAATGTCCACACAGAGAACTCACTTTTACTCTTCCAGTGCCTCTCTGAAATTTTAATGACTCTTAATCAATTGTGACCCAAACAGCTGCTTTACCACTTGTTTGCTTTTAGGGATCCACTTATCCCACCTCTTGCTTCTCTTCAACATACACTGTATACCAGGGGCTTTTATCCTTACTTGGTTAAGTGGGGTCAGAATAAAAGTGTCACTAAGCTCCCCCACCCCCTTTTTTCAGTTGTTGTCACTCTCCTATGACTGGCTGTGTGAATCATAATAAAGATCGGCAGAGTGAGTGAAGTTTGCCCCTCTGAAAAGGTGTCCCTTGTTTCAGGGATAGGGCACGTAATGAGAAATTTCACAGTGGTCAGCTAGGCCAGGAAAGGAGGGCTTCCAAATAAGGGGATATATGCTTGGCAACATTCAAGGTCAGATGGCTGTCACATGACTTGCTTTCCTACCCATTTTTTTTTCCTAATAAGCACTGAGTGGTGAGTGGCCTCTGCCTTGAATTTAATTTACCCCATATGTGCTGAATAATTTTTATTAGGAAAAGAATGTTGACCACACCCCTTTATATATGTGTGTGATATATATGCAGTGTATATATGTGTGTGTATATATATACATATATATTGCATATATATTGCATATATGTATGTGTATATATATGCTAAAAGATTAACACACACACATACCATGCTAACACAACACACAACACAAACAACAAACACGCTCATTCCCAACTCTAGTCATTAGGCTATGTAGCAAGCACCTTTACCCAGTAAGCCAGCTATTGGGCCAGCTCTAAGCTGTTTTTCAAATAGTCACCTAGCCTTGGTGAGGATATCTAAAATGTAACCACACATAATTGTCTTACAGATTCAGCTTTTACAAGTTTACCTGTTCGAGAAGAAATGATGGCAAAGTACTCAAACCTTTCCTCGGAGAGCTATAATATCTCAGTGACAGGTAAGTGGGTTGTGTCTCAAAATGCCAAAAGAAGTTTGAAAAGGCTTTAAACTAAGTCATGGCTTTGGTCTTTCCCAGCATAGGTTTTCAAGATGTCAAATGATTGTAGAATTTTTGAATTAGTAAGAGCAGTCCGTTCTAGAAAAAAACAAACAAACAAAAACAAAACAAAAAACAAAACTCCAAAAAACATTACAAGAGTAAAATTAGGATCTAAATTCTTTCAACCTATTTATTACATTTGGAACTAGTATTTTACCTTTTTAAAAAAATGTCAAATGCAGTTTTTTTTTTTACTATTTCCCCAGTCTTCTGTTTCTCTAGTCTTTGCTTTATGTTGTAAATAAACCCAAATGAAAAGGACCTCACAGTAAAACCCAAATGAAAAGGACCTCACTGATCCGTGGAGAATTGCAGACGCACCCCAAATCACTCAGGAGAAACACAACTTGATGCAAATCGCAAGAGGTTTACTGGTTAGCCAGGGCTGTCTTTCCTTCAAGCCAGCGGAATTCAGCAAAAGAACAAAAGAAGTTTACAGCTTTTAAGGGGGAATCTACAAACCAGGTGGGGGGTGGAGTTAGGGAAGGGGGAAGGCTGAGAGTGGAGTTAGGGAAGGGGGGAGGAGGGGGAACAGGTCACTAGGTCATCGATACATTTGATCTCAAATTCCTAAGATGGATGGTGTGTCACTTTATAATTGGCTATTTCGAACTAGTTTCACACTATATATCATGAGCTCCAGTTCAAGGGGGTCAGGCTTATCTCAAACTTTTAGCATCCTGGCACCAACTGTCTCAGGGCTGTTAGTTCAAAGCCCGGCCAAGCTAATCTCGGGCCCATAGCATCCTGACACCATGAATCTTAAGGTTTGTTTAGTTAGGGCCATCTGTTCAAATGGTCAGCTAATTTCCTGGGACTGAGGCAACACAGTGTTTGACTTACAGGTTTTTATGTCTTTGCTTTTAAGAGTAGGGTCCAGAGGATCAACTTATGATTTTTCTATCTTTCAATGTGACTAGGCAAACAATGTGTGTGGCACATTTTCCAAGCCAATGCTAGTGGTTAAGTTTTTTGTTTTGTGTTTGTTTGTTTGTTTGTTTGGATAGACGTTGTTGAAAACGTTGTGCACTTCCTTGTTATTCCCAGATGTTCCTATTACAGCATTTGGGATTTATTCTTGTAAAAGTCAAACCCATATTCCTGTGTTGCTATTTGCTCAGTGTGTGTGTGTGTGTGTGTGTGTGTGTGTGTGTGTGTGTGTGTGCGTGTGTGCCTGTGTATGTGTGTGTGCTTGCACACATTCTAGTTGTTGGTTGCCTCTGTGAGGGATACAGGGGAGAATTCTTTGGCCAGTCTCACAGAGTGGATTTCAGGACACAAGTCTCACTCACTCAGCACAGCCTGGTGCCTGGAAATCAAGGATTAATGCTCAAGGGTACAACAAAAAATACCTTATTAACTTAAACCATGCTAGGTATTTATGTAACCTACACAAGGCTTAACTGTTGGCTACTCTTTATTCTAATAGTTCAGCTGAAACCAGATTCCTGCTCTTACTGAAAGAACAGTTGTTCACAGCTGCCCGTTGTTTATTGATTGCCTTGATTTGTGCATGTCACTCTGGGTTTCCCCTGCACTTCACTTGCTTCCAGTCTGAGCATCCTAACGCTGGCGCCCAGGCCTGATTGTGACAATCTGTGTACTTAGCTGTTTGTCCGTCTTTCCTCTTAAAGATCCGGCTAGCCTGCCTATCTTCCCCATGAAAGAAAGCCTTGTTTGTTATGGAGACACTTGAAGAGTTTGAGTTGGGAGCTTTTCTTCTGTTGCAACAGTTCTTATGAAGTAGAGCCTGTCTAAGGTCTGAATTGATGTTTCCTTGAGAAAAGCAAAGATTTGACATTACTTTTGGCACACTTGAGTCTCTGGGCTGTGGTTGCATCTCATGTTGGAAGCTACATTTATTGGTATGTGGAGTTTAGATTTGAACCCTTGGCATTATCTTACTTCCAGTACATGTTTTAAAGAACCATCTCATGAAAATTAGTTGATCTTAAAAACTCACTTGTCACATGTCCTTAGCACTGGAGTTAGAAGTTGTGGGCCTAATGACTGGAGTTTGTGTTTTCTGTGAAGGCTACGTTTTGCCAATAATGATTTCAACATTACCCTTGTTTGTAAATAATACTCATGACCTGTCCCTCTTGCTGCTTCCCTGCTTTCTTTTTTTTCCTCTGGCCATTTGGAAAATTGCTATTTCTATTGGCCTAATGTATTTTTTTGTAGGGAGTATTATTAGTCAAACATAATACCTTAGATACAAATCCTGGGTCAGAAAGCCAACTCTGGCTGCACTCAATAAATTTACTTAATGAGAAAGGTAAACGTGGACCCTGTGTCTGAGAGAATGAACAAACGTGGCCTTTGGTTTAAAAAGAAGGAACAACAACAACAAAATGATTACTTTTTTTAACATAAAATCTTTTTTTTTTTTTTTTTTTTACATTTGCTTGAGAAAGTCATGGTGTTGACTGTGTGCCACATGTCTTTCTTTTTTCTTTTCTCTTAATAGGATTTAGCCTTCATAGCAATTCTTTGAGGTGAGCACTGTTCTTATTTCATTTTGTAGTTGAAAACAGAGACACACAGAGAGATTGGGGGAACTGACCAATCCCGTGTGGCAGCTGGCTTTTGAACCCAGGCAGTCTGGCGCCAGGGTCTGTGCTGGGCCAAATAACTTCTTAAGGCCAAATCATTCATTTCTTTTAGCAGGGTCACTAAAACAATTATGCTTGTTGTTGAGGTGAGGGATAAAGTAGCTTCGAAGTGATATATTTAAAAATCTATGAAAAGAAGGTCATATTAAATGCTTTAACCCTAAGTAGGTTAACTTTAGAGACTATATTTCCTGAATAATGAGTTTGTGCAAGTGGAATTGATGTTACTAAAGAGGGAAGAATATCTTTCCCTCTCTCTGCTGTCACTGGGCTTTTTAACCAGATCTTTTGATAATGGACTATTTGGGCAGTCATTGCTTTATATTACAGCAATTAGAACGTTTCTATATTGTTACTTCCAGTGTTTTCTCTTCTGCAAATTGTACTTTTTTTTTTTTTTAAAAGTGTGTCAGTGTTGTAGTTTAAACAGTGAGATGGAAATCAAAACATCAGCTGGCCACTTTCTTGATCGGCCTGGTGATGCCCAGGTGAGCGTTTACATTGCTGACCCAGCCCAGATTATGTTTACCAGCTGAGGTGTGAGCAGCTGACCTGGCAAGGTCCCCAGGAGGGAAGGAGGAAGCATAAGCATAAGTTGGAGGTGCGCGTATGCTAGTTTGGCTGCTGTAAGGTTTGATAATTTCGCTGGAGATAATGCAATGCAGCCTTGTTGCCTAGCCACAGGCAGGTGGAACCTCTCAGGTTGTAGAGTCGGGAGCTTGAGCAGATGGGCCAGTGTGTGTGTGTGTGTGTGTGTGTTTGTGTGTGTGTGTGTGTTCCTGTGCAGCTGTTCTCCTGGACTGCTTCCCTTGCCACAGGGAAGAAAGATCTTCGAATGCTTTAGTAGCTTGAAGCAGTTAGTGATATTTTTAGGATCTAGTTGTCAAGTATTACATAAAAACTGGTCATGCACAAAGAAGAAAAATGTGAGTGAGCATTGACATTCACGGGGAGTGAAAGAGGAAACGGGACACAGTCCACTAGAGCACGAGACAGGACAGAAGTAGAAGGTGGCACCTGCCCTCCATCCGGGCTCTCTCAGTGGCAGAAATATTAGCATTGTTGACTAGAGAGTTCTTGCATGTGGAAGTCTGAGTTATTGTAGAATGTGAGATGGCATCTTAGATCTTTATGTTGAAGATGTGAGGCCATATATTCATGGGAGATACATTTGTCTTCATTGCGCCGTAACAGAAGGAGCTGTGTGTCTTAGTTTCTCGTCACTACAGTGGAGTACCTGAAGCAGCCTACTGCTGCAGAGGAGGTTGGAAGCCCAGATAATTTCCGGTCTCTAGTCAATGCCTATGGGAGATGGTGAAGCCCTGTGGGAGAAAGCATCTCTGTGTCTTGAATCTGGAGGTAGGGAGAGCTGTGTTCTAACAGGCTGGCTGGTTGATTTCTCATAAGAAGTTAGAGTTTTGTCAAGAGCTACATGATCTCATTGTAGAGCTTCTAGTGATCCAAGGACGGCGGATTAATTCCCTCCTCTGTTTTGGTGTTTGTTGGTTTTGTTATGGTTTTTTGAGACAGGGTTTCTCTGTGTAGCCCTGGCTACCCTGGAGCTTGCTCTCTGGACCAGGCTGGCCTTGAACTCAGATCTGCCTGCCTCTGCCTTCTGAGTGGGGGATGTGTCCTTGTGTTCAGACCGTGATGTTTCAGGTTTTAGAGTCATACAGGTGCACGGCTGTGAGTACCCACAAGGCAGGAGTAGTAACTAGAAGCCGCAGAAAGCTGAGCCGTCTCGGGTGGACACACAGAGTGGAAGGTTTGACCTAAGGTGTGGAACATCAGCCGACAGCCCAAAGCAAGGACAAACTGGCTTCTTCACTTTAGCTCCGTACAGGGTGAAAAGCTCAGAGCTCCTATCACGGGCATTACAAAGAATAAAATGCAAACAAGTCCTCCAAAGCCCTCCCCGAAAGTCGCCAGATTATTTATAGACCTCGGAGAGAGGCTTAGGGTACAAATTTATAATAGTTGGCACTATCGAGGCTCCACCAAGCTGTGAAATAACACAGAAAGGAACCCTTGCAGGTGCCTCTCTTGCAAGAAAGAAATGAAGAACCCAGTGGGAAGGCTGCACCCCCTTCCCTGGCTGTGCCGTGACTCCTGAGCATGTGGACATAAGCTATCCGTGAGCTTCAAAGCACCTCCGATACACTCCGCCAAGGAGCAGTAGGCTGAGCCATCGTGGATGCACGCTACAGAAAACACTCATTGGCGAGGAGCTGAGAGAAACATGCTTACTATCGACATCAGTTCTTGGTGCTCTAGGCTTAATGCATATATGCTGCTATAGTCTCTTCACTTGTATGAACAGCACAAATGGATTAGTCGGCTAGGGTATTTTCTCTTAATGAGCTTGCTTGCACACGCTTTTCTGTTATAAATTATATAACAGCAAACACCCTGTAGCTAACTCCAAGGGCATAGCTAGGCATGCTTTCCCTGAAGGATGCCGTGAAGCAGAATTACTGAGTTAAAGATTATGTGCACTTTTGGTAGATTCTGTGAAATTATCCTGCAGAATATCCGCACAGCTTGTCCTTTCCCACACCCACGTGTCAGCTACTTCTCTCTGTCTTCACTAATGCGAGATACTATCAGCCTCTTTGAACCTTGTCCTCTGTGAGTGTTAAGGCTGCAGCACTGTTTAAATTAGCATTTTGAATTTAAACATACTTTTCTCCTGTCCCTGTACATTTGCTTGTTAGCGTTTGTTACCGATTTCCTGTTTGTTTTTAAAAATTGGTGGAGACGAGGTAGGACTGAAGAGCATATTCCTTTGGGGTGTACTTTTTCTAGAAGTTAAAATATTTTTGCCCATTGCATAGTGTGTGTGTGTGTGTGTGTGTGTGTACGTGTGCACATTTGCATGTGGAAGCCAGAGGTTGATAATTAGCTGGCTTCCTTAAACTTCCTCAACCAAATATATAGATTATATATAAATCTATAATATTATGTACATATAATATGTAATATATAAATATGTAATATTTTTGGTTGTTTGCCTGCATGTTGGTCTGTACAATACCTGCATGCCTGGTGTCTGTGGAGGGCAGAAGGGGACGTTGGATCCCTTAGAACAAGGTTTGCAGACAGTTCAGACACTATGTTGTTGCTGGAATTTGAACCTGGGTCCACTGGAAGAGCTTTGGGATGTACCAGCATGTGTTTTAGGTGGGTGGTAGGAATTTGAGGTCAGGTTTTCATACTTGCACAGCCAGTACTCTACCGACTTAGGCTCTATCCCTACCTAGTAATTTTTGTAGTCAAGTTTTGTTGTATGTTTCACCCACTGCCTTTATAGATTTTACCCTTCACTTAAAATTTTTAATTAATTAATTAATTCATTCATCTACATCCTGATCCCAGCTGCCCTCCCTCCTCTCCTCCCAGTCCCAGCCTCACATCTTCCCATGACCCCTTCTCTTCTCAGAGAAGAGGAATTACCCCATGGGTACCAGCCCATCCTGGCACATAAAATCACAGCAGGACTAGGCGCGTCCTCTCCCGATTAGGCCAGACAAGATATCCCAGCTAGGGGAAAGATGGCAGGCAACAGAGTCAGAGTCAGGCCACCACTCCAATTGCTAGGGTACACACATGAAGTCAAAGCTGTACAGCTGCTACATATGTGTAGAGGGCTTAGGTCCAGCCCATGGGTGTTCTTTGGTTTGTGGTTCAGTCTCTGTGAGCCACCATGGGCCCAGGTTAGTTGGTCTTCTTGTGGTATCCTTGACCCCTCCAGTTCCCCCATTCCTTCCCCGACTCTTCCACAAGAATCCTGGAATTCTGCCTAACACTTAGCTGTAGGTCTCTGCATCTGTTTTCCTTCAGTTGCTCGATGAAGCCTCTAAGAAGATAGTTTGTGCTAGTATCAGTAATAGTGCACTTAAATTAGAAAATAATTTACATTTATTAATATGTGCATGTACATAATGTGCACACGTGAGTGCCACAGAGTACATGCAAAGGTACTTGGAATTTCTGGGTACTGTATAGCGGAGCAAGCCAGGGGAGCAATCCAGTAAGCAGCATTCCTCCATGGTCTCTGCTTCAGCTCCTGCTTCCAGGTTGCTGTCTTGAGTGCCTGCTCTGACTTACCTTCACAACAGACTGAGCAGGACTCTTCCCTTCCCATGTTGTACTTGGTCTTGGTGTTTATCCCGCCAGTAGAAAGCAATCTAAGACAGTGTGCATACTGAGATGTCCCATCAAGGTAGAGAAGGGGGAAGTCAGAAGATCTGAGTTTGGAGACAAGGTAGTGGTATGGAGGTTCTTGTTTAGCAAATGAAGAGACAGAGAATTATAAAATGATACTTCCAGTTCTAAGAGAAATAGTGGGTTGGCCTAGGTGCCCTGAGTGTAGGGGTAGGGTGTGCTGTTCTGAGCTCTGGATGGTCACCTGTTGTTAGGTTATAGACTTTCTCCCCACTGTGCTTCCTCTCCCAGAAAGCTTGCCACAGCTCCTCTCCCCTATGCAGTCTTTCTCCCTGGACAAAGAGTGTCACTGTGACACTGCCTTTCTCCCTCTTCTTTGTGAGCAAGCTCAAGACAATCTTGATTTATGATTCCTCTTACTAGGGCCTCATGACTTCCAGCATACCTCATCACCTAGTGTGGCCTGGCCTAGCCTAGCCTATGTGAATTATTTTGGTAAAGCTGGCTTTGCCTTCACTGTGTAGAAGCCATTCTTACTGATCTTTCCTTCCTTCCTTCCTTCCTTCCTTCCTTCCTTCCTTCCTTCCTTCTCCTCCTCCTCCTCCTCCTCCTCTTCCTCCTCCTCCTCTTCTCCTCCTCCTCTTCTTCTTCCTCCTCCTCTTCTCCTCCTCCCCCTCCCCCCTCTCCCCTCCCCCCTCTTCCTCCTCCTCCTTCACCTCCCCCCTCCCCCTCCCCCCCTCCTCCTCCTCTTCCTCCTCCTCCTCTTCCTCCTCCTTCTCCTTCTTCTTCTTCTTTTTGAAGATGCCCATGTTAAAACAAACTAATGAGTTTGATCACAAGGCTTATGGGACATGAGGGTTTCCAGAGGGAAGATTTTGCTGTAGTAAAAGCCCCTAAGCTACAGGCATGTTTGCTAGCTGAGAAGGGTAGAACCTGTTAAAGAAAGAGCTTCCAGCAGGGGAGGTTATGTAACTGAGGACATGTCCTTGAAAGGGGCACTGGACCCTAGCCTGTCTGTCTCCGTTTCTCTGTCTCTGTTGCCTCTGTAACCTCTGAGTGTGTGAAGCAGAGTGAACTCTTTTCCTGAAGTTGGTGATCTCAGGTAATTTATGTCACAGTAATAGAAGATTGAATAGCATGTGTATTTTTTTTTCTATATTACTGAGTCCAATAAATAACTGGACTCCATAAAATAATAATCACCAGTCTTCACTTCAATGTGTGACTTTATTTGGGAGAAAGATAAAACTATGACTCAAGGTGTAATTTTCTTTGTTTTGTTTTTTGCCTTTACTTTTGTTTTATTTTTTTATTTGTTCAAGATTGAGTTTCTCTGTGTAGCCCTGGCTGTCCTGAAACTTACTGTGTAGACCAAGCTGGGCTGGAACTCAAAGAGATCTGTCTACTGCTGTCTCCTGAGTGCTCTCCCATCACGAGTTGGGAGCGTGCTGAGTGTAGGACTGATAGCTTGCCTTTACCGAATGAGGTTTTGGCTGTATCCTGGTGTAACCTTCAGACTTTCTGTAAGATTTCTGAGTATTTTATATAGGAGGTAGCATAGACCTCACTGATTTATGTAGTGAAAAATAGGTCAGAGGATTGAGGGTTCTTGTCGTCTATTTATTTTCAGTGAGTCAGTTCATCTTATTAGTTATATACATCACAGTGCATGGTGACTTTCCATGCTGTATAACTTTTCTTGAGAGAGGAGTGGGGGAGAGGGAGAGGGAGGGAGGGAGAGCGCCAGAGCGAGGGAGGGAGGGAGGGAGGGAGGGAGGGAGGGAGGAAGACAGAGGGAGGAAGAGGGAGAGAGGGGCCTGGAACAGAGGAGTAAACGTTTCATTTTCCTTAGAGGGGGCACCATAGCCAGTTAAATTCTGCTTAAGTCTGGCTTGGTAAATCAGTATGTGTTTTGGGGGGGTAGGTACAGGAGCATGGGTGATATTTACTTACTTATGTGTGACTGTCGCAAAGGCAACTGTGTCACTCACTCATAAAGCCCAAATCAATGTGGGTGACCACTCCTGGAGCTCTCTCCCATACTTACAAGAAACCTCAACAAAGATAGTCGTATATTCCTAGCAGTATTTACCACATTTATAACTTTAGGGACACGATTATGAATCTTTTCACTTTGTGAGTTTCTAGAACTTCCTAGAGCTAGAACTTTCTAGCTCTAGAACTTTCTCTGGAATCTTAGGAGCTGCCTTACTCCCTCCAGGAGGGAATGCTTCAATTAATTGGACTTTTAAATCATATTTGAAAACAGTATACAAAATTCCAGTTATATTGTTGAAGATAATAAGGTTCTAAATGGTCAGAGTAGATGTACCTATCATTCCTCTTAAGATGGTAAATTGCTAAAACTTTCTACCAAGATGTTGGTATGTATTTAGGTAGCTTGGTATGTATGTATTTAGGCAGCTATAAATTATTGGGTTAAGAACTAAGTTTTTATTTTTAGTTTGTAATTCTTGTTGAAGATAAACTCTTGGGATTAGTATAGTGTAGGCTGGTCTTAAAATTATGATCTTTCCTGTCTCAGCCTCCATTGTTCTGGAACCACAGAATTTTTACTATATTTCAGAAATGGAATACATTTCTACACTCTTAGAGCTGTAGATGTCATGGGTGTTTTGCAACAAGATGACGGAAATGCGTTGCCCTTGTGTAATATGAGGAAGTTGAAATGTTGTTTCGTGAGCTCACAGTCAATTTCTTGGTTAACCACAAAAGATTTTCAGGGGAGGGATAGAATTTTCTGCCTTTGGTGCTGTGATTCCTTGACAGGAAGTAAAGCAAGCTGCAAAAATGTCATGGCAAACAGTGAAATAATAGGTAGCCTGGGGAAGGCTGTAACAGAGAAAGGCTATGCTATGGTTTGCACCATGGGAGAGCATTTAGTTGAGCATATGAGTGTTTTAAACGTGTTCATCTGACAGTTAGCTATTGTTTTGCTCCCTTTGGTAAGCTGTTATATTTTTAAGTTTCCTTTGACTTCGGGTTATTTCATTTGAAGTCTTGACTTTGACCAGTTGGGAGGTGAAGACGCAGATGTTATTTTCATAAGAACTTTGGATCTTTCAGAGTTTGTATGTGTTGTTGGTGAGGGGAGAATCTGGGCTTAGCCACACTTACATTGGAAGTTTAGTGCTGACTGTACCTTGATGTGTCTCTCACCTTGGGTGAGAGTCTTCTCTGTACCTTATCTGTGAAGTAGAATGGCTGCTTACCTCAAACACTGCTATGAAGACGAAATGATGCAAAGCATGCAGCCAACATGCAAGTCTTAACATTGCCAGTGGGCTTTTATCACATTCCACACTTAGGTGTCAAGAAACATGCTTATTGAACACTGCTCTGCAGAGCATTAATGCTTTCTATAGACTTCCTGTGTATCAGCCTATTTTGATGTATAAAGACATGAGGCAAGGGTAAACTGGGGGAACAAGGGTTTGCTCAGGATATAGTTGATGGTAGAAACTTTGCCTAGCAGACTGAGATATACAAGGACCTAGACTGGATCTCCACCAACCCACACACGCACACGCACACGCACCCACCCACCTACATAAACAAAAATCAAAACAACAATAATGGCTCTTCATTGCAAAGAACCTTTGCTTCACAAATGAAAGCTGTTTAATTAATTATATAGGTATTTTTGTTGTTGTTTTGGTGTTTTTTTGGTCTGCTGTAACAAAATCCCCAACAAAAGCAACGGGGGAAGGGTTTATTCTGGCTCACAGTTTGAGGTTGTGCTAGTGGTGGAGAGGGCCAGGCAATGGGAGGCTGACTCAGCTGTTCACATTCATTGTACCTGTAGTCAGAAAGTAGACAGGTTTGCTTTCTCCACCTTGCACCTCAGCCCATAGAATCATGCACAGTCAGGGTGGCTCCTGTCACATCAGTACACGTCTCAGAAGCTCCCCCAACAAACTCATGCAGAGGTTTGTCTACCGGGGATCACTGATATCAGGTTCATGATCTGGGTTGACCATCACACCAGAGCAGCTAGACAATCTGAGGTCTGATGTTCAAGACGCAGCTTTAATATAGTTTGGTGTTTGTTTTAAATGAAGGAAGAGTAACTTTCAAGAGAATTGGTCCAGGTGAAAAATAATTAAGGCCCGTGGGGATGAAGGTTGGAGAAAATGAGGCGTATTCGGTAGCCATTTCAGAGGGAGAGTGAACAGACTCCTACTGCATTTGAGTTAGTTAGTGCCCAAGGGAAGGGAAGCTATTAGACCAGCCTAGGACAGACTGGGTCTGAAGTTTCTTCAGATACCTAGTTTAGACGCCCAGAGAACATGTGGAGCCCTGGGTCAATGGCCAAGAATGAAGTTTTGAGTGGAAACTCTTGTTTTCCAAATAGTGTTTTAAGGATATTAAAGATTAATAATTTGATTCAGTGCAGGAGGGCCAAACTGAGAGGTAAAGGAAAGAGACCAAAAAGCAAATCGCCCAAAGCGGGAATTCTGAAGGATCAATGGAAGGGACTGGTGTGCCTGGCATATGGTGAGGTTTACTGGGAGTGAAAAGAAGCAAAGGGGATTTTAAAGAATGGACAATATCTGATGTTTTGTAGCTAATAAGTGTAAGCTTTGGGGGACTGAGAAATGGCTCAGCACGTGCTGGTCTTTGTGAAGTCCCTGATTGGTTCAGATCCCAGCCCTCAGATGGCAGCTTACAGCCTTCTCCAACTCCAGTTCCCAGGGGGACCCAACACACTCTTCTGGTTTTAGAGGGTACCAGGTACACACACAGTACACATACAGACATACAGGCAAAACAATTGCACAAAATTACTAAAAATAAAAAAACTGAGCTTTGAAATGTTCATTAATTTAAGCAATTTGGCTCTCAAACTTTTTTAAACATTAATTAACTCAGAGTGTACTTATGTGCACATATCATGGTGTGTGTGTGTGTGTGGCGCTCATAGGACAATTTGTGGGAGTTTCCATCCCTTCTACCATGTATGTTCTGGGGGTAGAACTTGGGATGTCATGCTTGGTGCCAAGACCCTTGATTTGCTGAGCTATCTTGCTGACACTAAGCTATTTTCTAATATATGAAAGGACATTTTGTGTGGTGTATTGGGTATTGAAATTGGGAATATAGGGAAAAAGAAAAACAGATTAGCTAAATTTGAAAAAGTTGACTAACGTGAATTTTTACCGAGAGAGTTCAAGTTTAAGAGTACCCAGGGCTAAATGTGAGAAAAATGTGTAGGAAAAAAAGAATCTCAAGACTAAATATAGTTGACCTGGAAATAGTCTCTCACTGCCATTACTATAATTCTGATATGTAGGTGGCTCTCAGCAGATAGACGTAGGAAATCCTTCAGTTTTGCTCAGTTTCCTTTTATATAATTGGACTGCTGTTGAGGTCTTTCCGTGCCAGGGAGGGAAAAGAAGTTCAGTTTAGTGAACTTGCAGTTAAATAGCAGGTACTTCTCGAGTCTTCTCACAGAGGTTCACTAGCTAGCTACATTTCTTCCTTTGCAAACTCTGGCCTGTATTGCTTAAGAAAGTGCTTTGTGAAGTTTTAGATACAGTTAAATGTTATAAGGTATGTACTCACCTCAGTTCTGTCATATATATATATATATATATATATATATATATATATATATTACAAATATATACATATATATATTTGTAATTATATATATATATATTTGTATATATATTTGTAATATATATATACATTTGTAATCCTTAAAAATGGACTAGAGGTCTTGGGAAATACATTCGTACATTAGCGCACCCTCTCCTAAATACAAACACCTCCCATACCTCTTCAGAGCAACTATCATTGTTCCAATATTTGTGTAGAAGCTTCTTTGGATTTCTATATTGTTTTAGTTCCTGAATACAGTAATTATTATATCCCCAAATACAATATTTAGCTTTTTATTGGTTGGTTGGTTGGTTGCTTTTGCTTGTTTGTTTATTTTTCAGACATAGTTTCTCTGTGTAGCACTGGCTGACCTGGAACTCACACAATATTTATTTACCTTTTTTTTTTTTTTTAAAGACATTTTATTCATGTTTTAAGGTATTTGTTATCTCAATATTTCTGAAACATATTGCTTCTTCCATTTTTAACTTACCCGCAGGAAAGAAGCTTATTCTTTATTTTGTAGAATTTCTCAACAGTTTAGATTTTGTTGACTGCTTTCCTGGGAGGCAGTTTCTGAAACAAGCCCTTTCTGTCTCTACTTGTAGTAGCAGGCAAACAGACTTACTGTATTTAGGACCTTTCCACTTTCCCTCCAGCTTTCTCCTGGGTGTTGACTTGGGTGGTGGATGGGTAGGTGCTCTTGCACCATGGGTAGTCCTGGTCTCTGTCTGCCATGGCAGCGGTGGGTGGTGCAGAATGCCTTGACTGGTGTGTAGTGGGTGTTTGATTTCCTTCTCATTGATTTGCTAAGAATCAATAAGGAGAAAGCCTCCCCCCGCCCAAATTTGGCTAGTCAGTGGCATAGTTGGAAGTGAGACACATGTTTATTATTATTCGGTATTTTCTTTTTTTCTTCTTTAGAGATTTATTTTTTATTTATATGAGTACACTGCAGCTGTCTTCATACATACACTAGAAGGATGCCATTACAGATGGTTGTAAAGCCACCATGCGGTTGCTGGGAATTGAACTTAGAACCTCTGGAAGAGAAGTGCTCCTAACCACTGAGCTGTCTCTCCAGCCCATTATTTGATATTTTCACTGGAGCTTTCCTACTGGCAAATAGATATCTGAGTTCCACATGCTGACTGGCTATACTACTGAAGCACTTTCCTACTGCTGAATCCATCTTGTCTTGCTCTAAGGTCTCGACTTATCAATTAGACTCCAGATGAGCAGGACTAGTCAAGATTCCGATTCATCTCTTCTTTGTAGCTAGATCTATGGGTAGAAAGATCTTTACTTTCTTAGGCCCCTGGAATTAAACCAACAAAGGACAGATTGATAAAGAAAGATAGGTTTAATTATTGTTTTAGTAGTCATTGGGAAAGAGTGACAAAGGAACAGTTAGGATCTGTATTATGTGTAATCTTTTCTAAAAGTAGAAACATTAGTCAAAACAATAATCATACAACTTAGACGATTCAGTGAGATATTTTTGTATGTATATACTGTCAATCCAAAAGAACAACTCTGCTTTAAAGGGAATACTTTTCTTCTGAGGCACGTACGAGAGACTGTGGTAGCTCAGCATACAGATTCAAGTTACCCTAAATGAAGTATTCCTTAGTGGAAGAAGTTAAGTAAATTTCTGTAATCACAAAAGAAAGCCATGAGCCAGTATAGTTATTCTGTACGTTGGTGGAGTGGAGTCGTTAGCTAGGGACTGTATCAGAGCAAGGTGGGCTAATATTATTGTATTCTTAGCTATCAAATTGGTAGATATTGGCAATCGGTTAAGATTTACTGTACATCGAAGATGTTTATCTAGAAGTCACAGAGATATTAGATCAAATGCAATAGTGGGCAGTACATGGCTACTGAAGGAACTGAAAATAGCCCTGAATAACTTTGACTTTTGATTTGCCATTGCTCTAGATGTTCTTAATTACAATATGGCCTTTTTTTTTTTTTTTTTTTTTTTTTTTTTTTTTTTTTTTGGTTTTTTCGAGACAGGGTTTCTCTGTGTAGCCCTGGCTGTCCTGGAACTCACTCTGTAGACCAGGCTGGCCTCGAACTCAGAAATCCGCCTGCCTCTGCCTCCCAAGTGCTGGCTTAAAGGCGTGCGCCACCACCGCCCGGCTCAATATGGCCTTTTAAGAGACCTTTTTACAGTACAGGAAAATCAAGTAATCTACAAATCCATAAATCTGTCACTTCAAACGTATCATGTTTTGGAAACATCCAACCTCCGCTAGCTGTTTTGAAGTGCACAGTTAATTGTATCTTATGCTTATCATCCTGACCTTTGGAGCATCAGACTATCTGACCATATCCTGTACCTGTTAACTGTCCTTTGCCCTCCCCTCCTAGCCTGCTAGCACTATTGAATTTTTTGTCAACTTGAAACAAACTAGAATCACCAGAGAGGATGAAAACTCAGTTGAGAAATGACCTCCTTTGGAATGGCCTGTGGGTATGCCTGTGGGGCATTTTCTTCACTGATCATTGATATGGGTGAAGTTGCCCCTGGACAGGTGGTACTAGATCTCAAATGAAAACAAGCTGAGCTAGCCAAAGCCTGCAAGCCAGTAAGCAGCATTCTTCTGTGGTCTTTGCTTCAGTTTTTGCCTGGGTCCCTCCTTGGCTTCCCTTGATGTTGAAATAAGCCAAATGAAGTGTTTCTCTTTTAAGTTGCTTTTGGTCAGAAAGCTTTATCAAAGCAACGGAAAGCAAGCTGGGATACTATTATCCTCTGTTCTTGTATAAAATCAACTCTCCTTTTTATCTCACACAAATAAGCCGCTTGAAATTAAAGTTGAATTTAAATTCTTGTGCTTGATATTTTGCTTAACACAGTTCTCTCTACATTTATGTGTTTAGCATTTTAGTAGCAGGAGAGGGAGAGAACGACCATTTATGGGAAGAGGGAAAACAACCTTTTGTAAGGATAAATCACCTGTAGGAGACACATGATATGATAGTTTTATGACCATATAGGCTCAGACATGGTGCAAGAATTCCCTGTTGCTGAGTGTTCCTTCACCCGCTCTGCCCCGAGGAGGGAACTTTCTGGTATCAAGAACTTTCAGGAACTCAAATACTTTTCACTTAAAAAATAAGTTTTGTATTTTATTATTATTCTGGACTACTTCAGGAGTATATATGTATACTCTTATTATGGTAGAGTTTTATTTTTGTAATAAATGTCTTGGAGCAACAACGTAAAGGAGGCAGGAGTTATTTTCCCTCAGGTCTGGGAGGTTTCAGCACATGGCTCCTTGGCTCCATTGTTTCTAGATCAGTCAGGCAGAACATCGTAATGGAAGAATGTGTTGCAATGAATTTGCTGCTCGCCTTTTTTGTAGTCAGGAAACAGGGAGATTTAGAATGGGATCAAGAATAAAGTTTATATTCCCAGGGCGCAGTGACAGTCTCAAAGCCCACATTTGATGACGTACTTACTCCAGCCAAGGCTGCACATGCCCAGACGGCACTACGAACTGGAGACCACATCTTTAAATCCCTGAGACTATGTGGAATATTTATCATTTGCATCACTGTGGGTATAGTGAGAATTCATAGAAAGCCATCCTTATATGCTGTGTTTCATTGGCAGAGTAATCGTGGTAGGTTCTCACCTAAAGCCTATACCTGTCGCTTGTAATTTTAACTAGCAGCTCCCACAGCTAGATGAGGTTCATTTCTTCCTTCCTCCAGCAGCTTTGCATAGCATCTTCATCACAATGAAAGTTAGCCAGTAGATTAGGGCGAAGCTTCCATGTCAGTCCCAGCTTGATTTGCCCCCCACCCCCCCGCCCACATTCCATTATTCAAATATATAATGTCTTTAACAATAGATTTTTACTGTCAAGTTCTGGGGCATAACCAAGAACAATGGCAATAAATAGTATGTCATTTGAAGGTCTATGTGACCTTACTGGCCAACAACCCAATAGAGGTAACTTATCCCTAACATGGACCAGCATCCTCCTAAACAGAGAAAAGCAAAGAAAAATAATTTCTACCAAATAAGGAATAAAACAAGGACATCCATTCCCCTTCCATATCATATTCAACATAATCCTTGATGTCTATGTTGTCTGTGTCTGTGTATGTGTGTGTACATATTAATATCAACTGAAAGAAATAAGAGCTACAAAAAGGAGGAAAGGAAGAAGTCAAATGTGTCTTTTATCTGCAGATGATGCGATTCTTTTACATAAAGGACCATAAAAAGACTGCCAGAAAACGGCGCTTGATAAACACACTCAGCAATGTAGCAGGATGCAAAATTAAAACAAACAAATCAGTAGTCTTTATATATAACGACAATAAACACACTGAGAAAAACCTTGGGGGAAACAATATCATTAACATTAACCTACAAAAACATTAAAATAGCTTGGAATAAATCCAACCCATGAAGCAAACAACTTTAGTACAATGAAAGTTTGAAGTCCTTGAAGAAAGAAATCCAAGAAGATGCCAGGAAATTGGAAGACTTCCCACACACGTGTTTAGGATGAATATTTTAAAATGGCTGCCCTACCAAAACCAGTCTACAGATTCAATGCCATCCCCATCAAAAGTCAAATGCAATTATTCACAGAAACTGAAAAAAAAAATCTTGAATTTTTATATGGAAATTCAAAAGCCCCAGGATAGTCAACAGTTCTCTGTGGTTTTATGAGGACAGAGAATGACAGTTCAATCTTCACATCTTGTCATAACTGCCAAGGCTATATGCTTAATGAGAAGTATTAAATCTGCACTTCAGTCTGACCCTACCAGTGTGCAGTCTACCATTTGGAGTATACGCCTGGGTAGCTCTTTCCTCTGTGTCATTCAAATATTGAGAATTAAAGGAGACAGATATGATAGCCTTAGGCTTTTGTGACTCTATGAAAGTTGCAAGAAAACTTTTCTTCAGCTTTGCTTATTGAGGAGAGTAAGGAAGGGAACCAGAATGAAGAGAATTAAGTATCTGTAGTTGGGGTTGGAGAGATGGCTCAGAGGTTAAGAGCACTGACTGCTCTTCAGAGGTCCTGAGTTCAATTCCCAGCAACTACATAGTGGCTCACAACCATCTGTAAAGGGATCCTATGCCCTTTTCTGGTGTGTCTGAAGACAGCTACAGTGTACTTGTATACATAAAATAAATAAAAAAAAATCCTAAAAAAAAAAAGTATCTATAGGAGATAATGTATTTTTAAAAGGTATATGTATGTGTGTGTGTATTTATGTAGTGAATTTGCCTACACATGTAATGTTTATAACATAATTCCTTGTTCTTTTGTGTTGAGCAGAAGAGACCAGATCAGTAGAAGAAAACATAACTTGGAAAGGCCTTCTTACTTGGAAGTCAAATGCACGTTCACGGCCACTGGGGATTTGAACTCAGTGAATGTGACTTGGAAGAAGGATGACGAGCTCCTTGAGGCCACTGATGGCTTCAATACAACTAAAATGGGGAACACCATATCCAGTCAGTACAGGTTTGTATATAAGGGTGCAGACCGCCAGCCACAGCCCGTTTAACGACATGTCTTCCAATTTCGCTAAGCATTTTTTTTCTTCTGCAATCATTTAAATCTTCTGCCAGTATTCTAATTTTCATGGTTACAAAAATTATTTCTGTTTTAAAATTTTGATCGATGACTGTCTTCATTTTTTATTAAGTATTTTGAGAAATAGGCTTGTATTTATAACTCTCAATTCTCTCTAGGTTCATCGTTTTAATAGCAAACAAATGGGAAAATATTCTTGTGTCTTTCGAGAAGAGTTCAGAGGAACCTTTACTATCAGAGGTCAGTATTTATAACTTCAGCATTAGATTCCTTATGTCCCCAGGGTTTTAAGTAATTACTATAGTAATAAATGAAGAGCAGATAAAAGAAGAGCATTTGCTTTTTCTTGAGGTTCAAGTTCCTTGAACATAGCATTTGCCTTTTCACTCCACTTTTCTTTCTTCCATTTTTTCTTTTATCTTTTAGTTTAAAATACAAAACTTAGTTCAAAGGCCAGCTGCTAAGGTTTTCATAAATCCTGTATGTGCCTTAAATTATTTATTAATTTAGCCCTCTAATCTTCTAGTTTTGAGAACAGTCGTCTAAGTTGTGAGCTCCTACATTCCCAGATGACTCAGAGGACCATAAAAGTCTCATATACCTCTGTGATGCACAGTGGTACCTGCATTTTATGTCCTGATGCATGGTGTGATGCACAGTGGTACCTGCATTTTGTGTCATGACGCATGGTGTGATGCACAGTGGTACCTGCATTTTGTGTCATGACGCATGGTGTGATGCACAGTGGCACCTGCATTTTGTGTCATGATGCATGGGCATTTCAAAGCACAGTCATGTGTTTCCGAGATGCAACTCGTGAACTATGACGTCGTTCAGTAAGTTCACCCTCAGTATTCTTTATAAGCCTGCAGAGCGTAGCCTACCATAGACCTTTGTGACTGAAATGGCATTCGGTGATAGAATTTTCTTTTACACTTTTTTTAGAAACCTAGTTATGACATCCCACCCTTCCTCATGGGAACAAACAACTAGAATATGTTCCTCATCATTAAACAAAACATTAGAAGGTCTCAGTGTCCCAATGAAGACTAATTATTTGAGTTAGATAACTGCTTTCATGAAAATTCCAACATTTTGTGTTAGATTAGTGAACCACAGTTTGCAGGTGTTTGGTAAATGGAGTTTGTTGGCATAGTGATTGCTTGGGCTTTTTGTCATACGAATGTACCAGTGATCTGACAGTTCTGAAGCCTGGGTGGGATAGCTTCTGACAACAAACAGATGTTGTGCTCAGGGCTCATCCATAGCAGAATGGTCTGCTTCCTCACTGTGAGGTTCTTCTCCTATGTCCCTCACCAAGTCCCCTGTGTACTCACACTCAAGACCTCTTTCATTTTTTTAAAAAAAATTATTTCAACTTGGAAATTGTAATATATCCTTGTAGTTATTCACTTGGGTCTTTTGAGTTGCAGAAAGTGATGTCATCACATACTTGGGTGACATTGCGTGTGCTCTTTCTTTAGCTTCTTTCCTCTGCTGTTTGATTTAACGTGTACAGCAATAGTCACCGTGTATTTTCCTCCTCCCCTTCCTTCTTCCTTCATTTCTTTCCTTCTTCCTTCCTTTCTTTTCCTTCCTGTTCACCTCCACCGTCCTCTCCCTCACCCTTCTCTCTTCTCCTTCCAATGAACAATGACCAAAACCATAGATACTCCCACTATGTATTTTAGGGTTGTCTTTTCCAGTTTTGTCAAGAGTGGCATTAGAAATATGATAAGGATTGTGTTGAATCTGTAGACTATTTTGGTTGGTGAAGCTACTCTGCTGATCCGTGAGCACTCGGATGTCTCCCATCACCTAGGATAGTCTTCAGTTTCCTCCTTCAGTTTCTTCCTGTTTTGTTGTTGTTGTTTGTTTTTCAGTGTAAAGGCCCTCCACTTTGGTTATTTCTAGTTTCAGTTTGGTTGTTTAAGGCCATTTTGAGTGAGATTGTTTTGTTGATTTGTTATTGGCATATGAAAAGCTACTAATTTTCTATATTGATTTTTTTTTTTTTGTGTGTGTGTCTGCTCTTTTGTTCAAGGTATTGATCAAAATTAAATGGAGTCTACGGGGTCCTTTAAGTCCCTACCCCCAATCAACTTGTATCTCCTTCGTTTCATTCTCTTGTTTTGTTTTTCTAGATAAGGCTTCCAGTTCTGTATTGAATGAGAGAGGACACCCCTGTCTCATGCCTGGTTTTTACTGGGATGCTTTTGAGTTTTCCCATGTAGAATAATGAGAAGCTTTAGAATAACTAAGGCATCCTGTGTATATTGTTTTTATCATGGTGAGGCATCTGCCCTGTATTCGTAGTTCCTTTATGGTTCATTTCACAAACAATGTTGAATTTTGTCTCCAATTGAGGTCTAACTGAAGAGATGGGATGAAATAAGAGGGGGCTGGAATATTTACAGTATCAAAGCAGGAGAAACAATTTGAGGGTTGATAGAAGGAGCCTAGCAAGCAAGTGCAGGGGAGATAGGAGAGAACAACAAAACAACAAACAAAAACATCAATAAAAAACACAAATAACAAAACAAAAACAAAAACCTAGGGTATAATGCTATATATGAACAGTATAATCATCTGTGGGACCAATCTTGTGCATATCTGCTGCAAGTACCCAGAACTTCTCTGATTTATGAATCATGGCTAGAAGTCAGTAGGTTACAGCATGCCTTCCCATTCTCTGGCTTTTACATTCTTTATACCCTCCTTCTCTAAGGGGCTGGGGTATTGCTAGAGCTGTGGAGGAATTGATATAAAAATATATAGAGTTGATGTCACAAAAGTCACTTATTTTCACTCTTTGGCCAGTGATGAGTCTCTGCATTTTAAAAAAGAAACCTCTATCAAGGCTGAGAGCAGCATTGATATGTGGTTATAAATGTAGATATTTAGAAGGCAGTTCAAAAATATGTGTGTTTAGCATGACAATTATAGGTTTCTCCCAGGGCCTCTGACCTCTCAGCCACAGGATGGATGGATGGATGGAGATCGATCGATCTATCTATCTATCTATCTATCTATCTATCTATCTACATATATATCTATCAAATGAGGTTTCATATAGCCCAGACTGTTTTCAGACTTGTTATGTACCCAAGAAAGATGTTTACCATTTAATCTTTCTGCTTTAGCTTCCTGAGCAATGACAAGCTTGTACCACCACATTTCCCTCCATCACACATTTTAATCATACCACTCAGGGCTGTAAAAATCTGTTACTTTTAAAATTTGCTTGAAGCGGTTTAATTCAGCTCATTTGTTTTTAATACCCACTTAACATTAATGTAACATTTAAGTATGCACTATATCCTAAAGATACTTATATAGTTACTAACCTGGGTTCTTCTGGAGAGTCCTTGCTAAAAATAATAATTCTCTGTAATTTAAATCAATTTATAATTGATTACTGCTTGAAGAAATAGTTTCATATGAGCAGACTCTAAAGGCATCGTACAACAATTTCTTTCATAGTTATTAGGTTTGTTAGGCTTATGTAACAGTGTATATTTTTGTAAATCATTGACATGGCTTGCTTATTATGGTTCTTCTTAGGGGAGAATGATCTTTATCAGTACTACAAATTAATGTGGATAAAACGCTAGTTTCATGCTCTCTCTTGAGTGAGACTATTATTTTTTACATTTTATTTTACTTTTGCTGTAAACTGTACGAGTCAAGTTCAGCTCATGAGCATAAGACCTTGGGGCAATTTACACCTCTTTTGTCCTTAGGGGATCTGATGTGGTACTGTGACATGGTGCTCATTGATAAGTATGGGAACAACCGTCTTCTGCTGACCCTGTGTGCCTATAGTGCTAGCCAGAGCAGGAGGGCAGGGCAGCTGCTAATATGTTGACAATCATGTGTCACCCACAAACGTTGGCAGGAGTGTTTCTTAGTGGTCCGTCAAATAATATGGGCAAAACAACAAACAAACAACCCCTCCCCCCCCCCCCCCCCGGCAAAAAAAATTCTCACAACTTCTGTAAAATTTATTAATGTCAAAAATCTCATGGTAAGCAAGGCAATGATAGTGCACACCTTTAATCCCAGCACTCAGGAGGCAGAGGCAGGTGGATCTCTGAGTTTGAGACCAACCTGGTCTACAGAGCGAGTTCCAGGACAGTCAGATCTACACAGAGATTCCCTTGTCTCAAAAATCAAAGACAAACCTCATAATAAAAAAATGCAAAAATTTAATGGTGAGATTTTGGTAATGTAGCATGTGTTGAGCCTGGCCCTGGTTCAGTTCTCTGTCTTCCCCGAGAATTTTCCTAATGAGAAGGGTGGGAAAGGAGCCTGATCGTCACCCATAGTTACTTTAGCTGCCTTTGCTTTCTATGATAATATCAAGTTGCCCTTGAAATGAGCATGACTTTGGGCCAGTGTTCTAGCCTGTGAAGGTGCAAGCACAGAGCTTTATTTTTGTAACTTTTGGATAGCTATGACTTTCACTACATAGATTCAACCCAATATTCCCAGATGCTGTCATTCGATGTCACTTACTTGGGCCGTAGTCTTATCCCAGCATTCAGATGGGCCAGATTAAGGTCACAGCCATGGCTTCTTATCCACTCTTATAGAATACCAGATTTTCTTGAGTAGCCCTTCTCGCTGCCTGCTGTGTATCTTGAACATCTCCTTCATAAAGCTTTACTGAAAAATAGTTTCTCTTGTTGGTGTAGAAATTAATCCCGACCCAGGGTTTCTACCCACATTGGACAATTTAGCTCCCAGATGAAAAGCACATACAACCTTTCTATTTACTATAATCCTTAAACAGTACAAATGCTGGGCAGCTGCCTACCCTCTATGCTGTTAGAATCCATTTTCCTATCGATAACCTCGAGTTACTACTTACCTATGTTTCCTCTGGGCTGCTCTTAACTCTAATTGCCTAGCCCCTGGGGCCACATTTTCTTTACCCTTAACCCATAGTAGCTTCTCTTTGTCCTCATGGTTCCTCTCTGACCTCCAAGCCTGGGAAACCTCTACCCCACCTATGTCTCTTCTGTTCAGTTATTGGCTGTTGGCATCTTTATTTACCAATCAGAAGTAACTTGGGGCCAAGGTGTATGTGTGCAGACTCTCTTATCTTTGTAACAAGTAGGTCTTGGGGGGCCCACACTTAGCATTACAATAGATGCAAAAGACCAAACCTAAACATCCCCCACTCTGTTCAAACTTGACTTTTCTCACTTTTGATTCTCCGTTTGTGAATACGTGTCAATCTTTTGGTCATATTTCAGCACATTAATTTCCTGTTAAAGCATGACCTGATTTTGAGAAGGAAGCATGCTGTGCTGACTAGTTTTATGTCTGTCTGACAGAAGTTAGAGTCATTTTGAAAGAGAGAGAACCTAAAAGAGAAAGTGCCCCCACAAGATTGGTATGGGCAGGCCCGTGGTGCATCTTCTTGATTGTTGGTTGATGTGGAAGACCCCATTGCACTATAGATGGTGTTAACACTGGGTTGTTGGTCTTGGATGCTGTAAGAAAGTAGGCTGAGAAAGCCATGGGGAGCAAGTCAGTAAGCAGCATCCCTCCATGGCCTTGGCAACAGTTCCTTACTCTAGCTTCTTGTCCTGCTCTGAGCTCTTGACCTGATTTCTCTTCAGTGATCACTTATGACCCAAGAGTTGTAAGCTGAAGTAAACCCTTCCCGAAGTTGCTTTTGGTCATGGTGTGTCATCATCTCAATAGAAACCCTAACTGAAATTTGTGCCAGGTTTGAAAAAATAGAATATCTAAAAGATATACAGCCCAGGATAGCAAAAACTGAGCCTGACCAATGCTGGACTTCAGAATTTGCCCTTCAGAACACTGTTAACCTAATAGTGAGCTGAGCCTGGCACAAGAAGTCCATGAGCCAGGGGTCTAAAAGAACCTACCCTTTCTGCTTCTCCACATGGGGTTTGAGAAGTATGGCTCAACTCCATTTCAGGTTTGGAGGGGACCTTATTTATGGCTTCAGAAAAAGTTGAGGCAAGTTATCATCCGTGCTTGATCTGTAGGTCTCTAATTGGCACCTCTTCCAAAATAATGGGGAGCCCTCTATGCCCTAAAGTGACCCATCAGCCCTCAAACATGGTACTACAACAATAAAGCTTCACCTAGTGTTGCGTGCTTTGTGAAGAAGTCTGGTGAGACGGTGGTGTGTGTGCAGCTGGGAGCTAAGGGTGCTTTGTCAGGCTATCCGAGAGTAGCTTAGTCCCCCTCCCCTCTTCATGACAAAACCACAGATAGGGAAGTGTGCATAAAAAGGAGCCAAATTGTGTGATTGTTGCCTAGCCAGGAATACAAGCCTTGGTTGTGTTATAGCGAATCTTGGGAAGACTTGACAGTGTGGACAGCTAGGGTTTACTAACTTTAATCAAAGTGGACTAATCTGTGCTCTACCACCTGAACTCTGCCTAGTTCTGATGACTCAGAGAAGAAGGTGTGCATTCATTTGAGTGAGAGGGAAACAGAGTCAACAGGGATGGGCATTATTTATTTCTGTAAATTTCCAGTTCTAGAAAATGGTCAGTGAACTACGATACTAGCAAGCATCGTCAGTTCTGCTCTCTCGGGCTAGAGACAGGAGTGTTGGATGAAAGAAAGGGATTTACATAGAGTCTAACAGAGACCTCAGTACACAGACCATTGTCCAGCCTTAGGCAGCTCCCACCACCAATTTTTAGTGAAGAAATTGGCCCTGCCATTGGAAAAAACAAACCAGAATACGATGTTCTGGGATTCTACCTAAATCAAGCCTTTACCGTTTTGACATTTAATCATTTTCTTTTCCTCAATAACTTAAAATATACTTGTTATATTAGTATCTCGACAGATGGTCTGCTCTTTCCCTTGGATCTGGGAATTGCTTCCAGTTTTCTCATAATGGTTAGTTTCCTCCATTTCAGAGCCATCTGGATTTATAAATGATTTCTGAGGTGATTGCAGTAGACAGAGGATGTGGGACTCAGCATATAGGAGTAGCCTGTTTTTGAGGCAGAACACCTATGTGAGAGATGTCTTCCCCCTTACCCCTTTCCTTATAAGTCCATTTAGATTAAAATTGTTTTCCTAAAGTTTAGTTCTTGTCCTTTTTTTTTTTTTTTTAAATCAAATTACTATCTGCTTTTTTTCTCTGTATTTTCTGATTATAAACTATATGTTTTAGGTGAGGTATTTCCTTTTTATTCTTAGGCTTCAAGTATCCGTTCTCTTCCACGTCCTACATAGGTCTAGAAGGACGGTTGTTCTGATCTTTTTAAGCCAGCTATGTTTCTAGCTATTGGTAAGGACCTAGCTGGGCATCCTGGTTTAAATTGTTAAAACTTCTGCTGAACCACAGCATACATGTCTAGTCATATCCAGTGCTTGGCTGTGTAGCCTGAACTGTCTGTAGAAGAGTCTGTCTCATGGCTTCTAGCAAGAGTTGTCTCCTGCATGGTATTTGGATGGACTAGGGGGTCTCCACAGGGTCTGGAGCTAATGTTTCTTCACTCTTCTCCTTTCCTTTCTCTCTTACTCATCTCTCTTCGGCATCTCCCTTTTCAGATGGTCTGGGTGAATCCTACTGAAGCTCAGTTGACCATTCTTGAGTGATTTTAAACATCTACACAGTTTTAAGATGTACATACGTGAAGTACACTCCTCCCTCAACTTTCCTTTGTAGAACCCATTTCTCCTCTGCTCCAAAAGGCTAGCTGACCTAAAAACCACAAAGGACAATAATTTTCTTATGAAGGTGGCTAATGGTACTACATATAAAGGGCATAGCCATTGATTACAGAAAAGGATTATTAAGGGAGCTGTATCAGGGCATAATCCCAATAAAAGTTGGAACGTTGTGACAGTTATGTTTCGAGCATTTTGTATTTATTGAACTCTTGTCTAACTCTTTATAAGAACATAGCAGGCGTATAATGCCCTACCCATAAGATACTTATGTATATCAAGGCTGTCATGTATGTCAAATATTTGTTTCTTGGCTCTAAATCTTATCTTCATTATTGCATTATTAGAGTGGTGCAGACTCCTAATACTTACACCTGATCTTTGAGATAATTGTTAGGAGTTCCTGCTTAGCAGGTGTCAATAAGTTATACATGCAAGTTAGTGAAAGGAATGCTAATCTCTTCCGGTAGGGTCAGCTTACCAATTTCTTCTGGGTGGGATAACCGGAATCCAAACACTTTAATCCATTAATATGTACTCACCTCCAATCATGACCGATAGTAACGTCATGGAAGTGCTTGCCTCTATTGTGGTGCCTGATTGGTGGTTCACATATTTGGTTTTGTAAAATGTAGACTATTTAGTTTTATCAAAGCATGCATCTGTAGTTATGGAGACTGGGAGAACCAGCATCTCAGTTACTTTCAGTCACTAGAGTAAAGAAGCACCATCAAGGCATCTTCTAGATGGATGAGTTTATTTGGGCTGACAGCTCCAGAAGTTTAAGAGTCCGTCATGGAAGGGAAGCATGGTGGCCCGAGCAGAAGCTGTGGGCTTACATCTTAAACCTCCAGCAGGAAGCAGGAAAATCAAACTCCAGGGCCATAAGTTTTTATGGTCGCCAAATCTGCCTCCAGTGACACTCTGCCTTCAGCAAGGCCACACCCTAAACTTCCCTAAACAGTCACCAACAGGGACCATGTATTCAAATGTCAGAGGCTATGGAAGACTCTTATGATTCAAACCATCATGGCCGCTGATAAAGAGATCTACTATTATTTGATTATTGAAGCATTTTATGTCTAAGTGGGTGGCGTCCGTCGTCTTTCGTGCCTCTCTTTATTGTTGCCAGGGCCCCTAAACATTACTTATCAGCAAGCAGCCCTGAAGAAGACAAGGATGATACATATAATTATATCAAATCCTGTGACATGGGTTCACTTTAAACAGTATCAAATAGCAAGGCTCCCTCTGTCACTGGTGTGTTGCTCACCTAAGGACAGAACCCACCAAAGAAACCCTGTTTGGGTCCCTGTCTGGTTATTAACATCCTAAGTTCTTTTCCAGTAGTTACTGATATTTTCCCATTTCCCATCTTTACAGTTCATGCATCATGCAGATGCTCCATTATATTGGTAGAAGATTCAAGAACCCCTGCACAGCATATTTTATCTAGAGTCTTAGCTATAGAAGTTGAATATCTTTCTAATCTTTGTACTGAAAGTTAAAATTACCTATAAATTTTAAAAACATAATATGACCTTTAGACACCACAGTAGTTTTATCTACTTTTTCCCGTGCTTGTTAACTTAATAAACAGAACACACAAAATTAAAACAACCAAACTTTTAAATTAATAAAATTAGGAAAAAGCAAGAAAACAAAGGTTATCCTTGTTGATCCATCTCCAGGCAGGGCAAATTTTACCTTGTGACATTCTATTGAATGCTTCTGTTTATGTGTTGGAGTTTCTTTAAGCAAACTGTTCAGGTATTTAAATTTTAATTTTTCTGACTTTGGGTTCTTTAGCATTTTTACTAATTATATATACTTCCAACTTTCTTGACTAAGAGATTTACCATAATTAGTGTTAGTCTATGTTCTTTTGAAATCATGTTGTAACTATGTTTCTAAGTCTCACCTATTTTCTATGCTTTAATTTTCCTCCTGACTACAGTGCAGGTGTACAGTGCAGGTGTGCAGTGCAGGTGTGCGGTGCAGGTGTGCAGTGCAGGTGTGCAGTGCAGGTGTACAGTGCAGAGCTTTGTGCACATTGGGCATGAACTCTACATTATGACATATCCCTGTTCCCCCTTGACTTTCCTTTGTCCCTTTGTGTTACCACTTTCTCTACCTCTGCATCAATTAAGACTATTTCTAGCCTGGAAATACTGCCTTTTTATTCATGCACTTAAGGGTAAAGCTCTGAAGAACCACTTCCACAGTCAGTGGGAAGAAAGAACAGCCTTGAGAAGAGGAAGCTCCTGTTTTTTAGCTCAAGCATTTAATAGTTTGTTGCAACCTTGGAATGGTTAGAGTTTTAATCACCGGAGGCTTTCCTTCCATTTGGACATTGCAAACAATTCTATTGAATTCATCCGTCCACTATTAACTAATACTGCTGATGTCTCCTAAAGACTACAAGTTAGTCTCATTATATGTGTGATCAAAATTGCATAAAGAGAACAATACATTAGTAAGAAAACAAAGTGGAAAAATGTCCATAAATTTGGTACATTTGTTTTGCTTAAACAGCTTCAACAATATACATTTTTCTGATTTTTTTTTTCTTAGTCCCCAAAGTTCATGGAAAAAACAAGCCATTGATCACTTATGTGGGAGATTCTACCGTGCTGAAGTGTGAATGTCAAAATGGTCTTCCTTTAAATTGGACTTGGTACAAGAGTAATGGAACTGCACAGGTAAGATTGTATTTCCTGGGGCTAGGAAGACAGTTCTGATGGTGAAAGTGCTTCCTCTTTTAGTCCGAGGACCAGAGTTTGGATCCTCTGGACCCATGTACAAAACGAGGTACACTTGTAATCCGAGCATAAGGGAGATGGGTGATAGGATGATTCCAGAAGCTTGCTGGCCTCCCAGTCGAGTGTTGCTAGTGAACTCCAGTCTCAATGGGAGTGCAATTTCAGAAGGTGCTGGATGTTTACCTGTGACCTCCACATACCCCACACATAGACCCCTCATAGACAGGTATACACATGTGTAAACACAAAAGAGCATTTTTTTTTCTCTGATTAAAGAAAACAAAACAAGAAACCTTTTAGTTCATAAATAAGATTATAGCCAACTTAAAATTCCTAGGAGAATTAATATTTCTGTTCTAACTGGTAATTACCAAGTAACCACAGTGATAAATGGAGTTGTCAGTGGGTATTCTCAGGGTATTACATTATCTGTGTGAAGAAACTTCGAGTGCTTTATTAACTCATATTCAACTTTTTTAAGGCTTTGCAATTTATTCTTTGAAAGAAAATTAAAAATTATTTTCAGGATAGGCATGATTGTTTGCACATGTAATCCCAGTACTAAGGAAGCAGACAGGAGGATTGCCTCGCATTTAACTTGGACCAAAGAAATGGGACCATTTAAAACCAGACTAGCCAAGTCTGAGTAGCAGTGCTCTGTTACAAAACAAACTTAAAAGTAAAAAACGAAGAGGATCTTTGCCCGGCGTGGGGACATACGCCTGTAATCCCAGACCTGTAGGAAGGTGAAGCAGACTGATCGTTGTGTTTTCAAGTCACAGACAGAGGGTTTGATGATATCTCAGACTCTATAAGGAGACGAAACCAAAATATTTGTAGTTGACGAGGATAGAAATAACTTTAATAACAAAGCCTCACTTTGTGCCAGTAACTAGGGAAACAGAAAACAAAATGCCAGGCTCTTTTTCCTGCTTGTCTCCTGAAATATTGGACACAGGATGCAGTGTACTATCCCCATTTGAAAAAAAAAAAAAAAACGAAGGGAAGTTTGGTCACTTAAACTTAGTTCTCGGTTTTTTGTTGGGTCATTGGCCCTTTGAGGCACTGTAGGCATTGGAAAGGAGTGGACTGCTGTGTGTTAAGGCTTTATATATCTAAAACAATTGACTTCAGAGCAGATAGGAAGAAAACAATATGAATATCCAATGAATAAATTATCGTTGGCGTCCTGCCCTTTCCCAGATTATCTCAAAGAGCTCGAGACTTGGGACATAGTACTCTAGGGGTGCCCTTATCTTGCCTTGGTGCTAATGAGTATTCAAATTAAAATCCCATTGAAGAAAAGCTGTAATTCTATGTGGAGCACATGAAGCAACAAATCTTTTAATGAGGTGTTAAATTCTTCCCGAAGCAAACGGACGCCTTGGAAGAAAGGCAGGGAACAGAGCCTGTCTAGTTCTGTGATAATGCTTAATGCTTCAAGAAAATGACTAGAGTCGGCTTAAATGAATCCTCTGCCTTTTGTATTATTGCTGATTAGGACAGGTAGATGGAAATGTTTCTGACACACAGATTGTAAAAACAAATATCCGCTGTGCTATTTGGAGACAATAGCCTAATATGTTCATGCAGATGTGACAGCAGACAAACTGGAGCCTAAGTCAACTTATATTAAAGTCATAGCATGTCCTGTGCATCCTTGTGCCCTTCTGTATGAATCATTATTCTCCTAATTTGGCATTGAGCCTGGCCATAATCAGCTGTGAGACAGGGCCAGGGAAGGGGCCGCAGGTTAACATTTTAGGTCAAGTACTGTTTCAAAATGAAAGTCATCATCTATGTCAGAATTAGCTCTGAACTTTCTTAAGCTTCCGCCCTTTGATTTATTGTCCCTGAGTCATAGGGTGTTTTTGTCATGAATATTACAGGCCATGCTGCCTGTTTACATAGAGATGGGCAACGCTTATTTTTCTCTTCCCAAATACAGAATTTGCAGAGAATTCTTCCTTGAATAACCTCTGAGAACATTTATATGCAGATTAGCACTTAATTGAACATCTCAGGCAAGCAATAGAGTAGTAAAGGCATCAAATGTCTTGAGAGTAAATTCAATTTAAATAGATTAAGTATAACAGCTTCTAAGTATGAGTTTGTGAGCCTGAGGAAAACCCAGCAGGTCTCGGAAGCCAGTCTACCTGGAAGAGAAAGTAACTGGGACACGAAAGGGAAGAACAGGGCTCTGAGACATCACAGAGAGCTGGCCACTGGAGCTGCTACTGGCCATCAGTATAGGGCAGTAGTGCTGTCAGGTTAGTGATATATCTCCAGAGGCAATGACTAGAATAATATCATTAGAGGGGTATTGTTCGTTTTGTGCCTGTCTGTCTTGTTTGTGGAGAGCTAGTCATACATGAGAATGAAAACTCAAGATGGCTAGACATGTTTTTCTGCCCTGACTTCTTACCTAATGGTTACTAATGATGATCTAGACATCTACCTGAAGGTTTAGACATTCAGGGCTCCATCCTCACAGCTGAATAGAATTTTTCCTGTGCGTGCTGGTGGAATACCAACGCCCTGCTGCATGTGACTTTAAAGGTCTGTTTTATATAATATCTCATAAATTTTAATATGCCCCTTTCTGGTAAGTGGTTTTCTGGCTCCTGCTTTCAGCCTTGCCCAGAATTAGATCACATGGGGCATGTATCTCTTTTTGCATTATGTAAGGGTTTTAATGTCTGTCTCCTTGCCTTAGGTTCCCATTGATTGTTCACGCGAAGGATAAGTATGTTATAAATAGTTCCTATGCTAATGAAACCAAGGCTCAAGATAAAGCATCTTTTGGAGGAAGATGGAGGATCCTACTCGTGTCGTGCAGCCTTCCAGTTAGGGGAGAAGTGAGGAACACGTTGAGCTGGTTGTGCTGAGCTTCATGGTGCCCCTCAAGCCATTTCTCGCCTAATTGCTGAAGTCATCCTCTTAGTGGCCATCATTCTGCTTTGCGAAGTCTACACACAGAAGAAAAGAATGACCCAGGTAAGAGTCCTTACTCTTTTCCTATTTTAATTATCGCTTAATTATGATGCGTACCATGGCTTAGCACAGTGTCGCCAAACAAAACAAAACAAAAACTGCTAATATAAATGGCGACTTAATAATTTATTTTAATCATTTGAGTCAGGGGGATGGCTGTGTGTGTTGGTGCTGCTCCTCACCCGTTGAGCCTGGAGTGGCAGGCCACTGAGTTCCAAGTTTCCTCTTCTTTTCCCTGTCTCTCCCCCCCCCCCCCCCCCCCCCCCCCGCATTGCAAATGTGCATTGCCACACCAGGCTTTTATGTGGGTTCTGGGAATTGATCATCTGGCCTTGTTCTGCAGCAAGTGCTTTTTTGATGAAACTCTATCTCTATTTCCATTTAAAAACTATTTTATCAACTCTTTGAAGTCAAGGTTGCATTAGTGTTGTTTAAAAACCCGTGTATCTGGTTGGGCTGTTGGATGAGAAATCCTTGATGAAAATTGTCCCTTATTCTGTATTTATTTTCTGATTAGTCACTTATTCTGTATTTATTTTCTGATTAAAAAAACAAACAAACAAACAAAAAAACACTTCAGTGTCAGGCTGGAGATATGTCTCAGCAGTAAGAGCACCGACTGCTCTTCCAGAGGTCCCAGCAGTTCAATTCCAGCAACCACATGGTGGCTCACAACCATCTGTAATGGGGATCTGATGCCCTCTTCTGGTGTGTCTAAAGACAGCTAAAGTGTACACATATACACAAAATAAATAAAGAATTCTTAAAAAAAAAAACAAAAAAACAAAAAAACAAAAACAAAAACAAGCCCCCCCCCACCCCCCCACAAATTTCAATGGAATCACAGTTTTGAAAAAAAAAATCCCAAGGTACCAAACAGCTCTTGATCAGAGATTCAGGTAAAGTCTGGTGTCCTGTGGGAGGGAGCAGGGGAAGGCATAGCTACTGAAGGTGGTGCATCTGTCCTTTCTATGGAAAAGTTTTTAGGAGCAGGTTGAATTGAATGTGTAAGAGAAGCACTGTGTCCTTAATTGCCATATCTTTTCTGTTTGTTGTCATACAGATGATGGGAAAGAATTTGAACAAATTGAACAGCTGTAAGTATTATTTTTAATTGATTTTCTTAACTTTTGTAAAAGGGCCGATAAATACGAAATTAGGTAACATGTTTGCAGTTAGAAACAAGACAACAAAAGAAGATGCTGATGTGCAGTGTTGTCTTCTATGTACGTCTGTGTGATGCTGAAGTTTGGCACTCAGAGTCTACCCCTCCATCACTTACTGGTCTGGGCTTCTGGTTTTGTTTGTGCAAACATTTTCACAGTGATATTACTATATACATTCATTAAATTAAGTTCTATGTATACATGGTTAGGACAGACTTTGGGGCACAATAACCAGAAGTGAGTATTGATTTTTTAAGTGATTTGTTACCTCGGTTGTATGTTTTGATCACCGAATGAAAACCTTAAGACTATAATATTCTTGAGGCTAGAGAACTGGTTTAGTGGTTAAGAACATTTGATACTCTTGCAGATGACATGTGTTTTAATTCCTAGCACCCACATAGCAAACCATAATAGTCTATAACATGAGGTCCAGAGGATTTGGAGTTCTCTTTGCCTTCTGGAGGCATGAGCACACAAGTGGTACAGACAAACAGGCAGGCAAAACGTCCATAGGAAGAAAAATAGAAGGGAACAAATTACAATGTAGCCATACAAAGAAAACTAGACGGGGGGCAAAAAATTACAATGTTATTTATAAAAGAAAAATAGAAGGAAAAAAAAAGAGTACAGTACCTCACCAGTTCTCCCAGATCAGAACCACTTAGGTTGGGACCAGGCATCTGAGTGTTCTTGGTGTTCAGGTTCTGCCACCACTGAAATATCGCTAACCTAGATAGAGTTTCTATAAGAATCACTTTGGAGAAGATTCGGGTTTTGTTTTCTTACTACTCTCTCAAGAGTAGAACATGAGGATAGCTGGGAATAAAATGGCCATGGATCTGCTTTGTTTGGGGGATGGTGGATCACTTCTGCTCATCCAAACCAGAGAATAAAGGTGCCCAAGTCAGGGACTACAATCTGAGAACCAGCCAGTGGCTGTGAACCAAGGGTTTAAGAAATCAGACTAAGATAGCTAAGAGGTGTCCATGAAACTGTTGGGGCGGGACCTGTGAACCTACATCACATTAAAGAGCAAGAAGGGTCCAGAATGTTGTTCTTTCTTTTTTTTTTTTTTTTTCTAAACTTGTTTACTTTACATATCACTCACTCACTCCTGGTCAGCCCCTTCCACAATCCTCCCTTTCTCTGAGTGGGTGAGGTTCCCCGCTGGGTATCGCTCTACCCTGGCACATCAAGTCTCTGCAAGGCTAGGCACATCCTCTTCCACTGAGGCCAGACAAAGCAGCCCAGCTAGAAGAACATATCCCATAGTACATGTAAGAGCTTTTGAGATAACCCCCATTGCAATTGTTTGGGACCCACATGAAGACCAAGCTGCACATCTGCTATATATGTGCAGGGAGGCCTAGGTCCAGCCCTTGTATGTTCTTTGGTTAGTAGTTCAGTCTCTGAGAGCCCCCCAAAGGGTCCAGGTTAGTTGACTCTGTTGGTCCTCCTGTGGAGTTTTCCTATCCCCTTCGGGGCTCATAATTTTTCCTCCTATTCTTCAATAAGGACCGAGGCCCCCATACTACTGTTGGCTGTGGGTGTCAGCACTGTCGAGTCAGCTGCTGTTGGAGCCTCTCAGAGGACAGCATGCCAGGCTTCCGTTTATTACATACTTGGTAGCAGTATTCTAAGTATTCAAAGAGACATTTTGGACCCAGTTTATTCACAGGGGGTAAAACGAACCAACAAGATGCACGTTATAAGTTGAACTTTTAATTCTTAAATCCTTCTGATAATAAAAAGTGTGACAGCCATTCATGTAAGTAATGTTAGTTGTACTGTGCCCTTATGATGTCCCGTTCTTCTGCCTATCCCCAACATGCCCAGTGTCCCTGACAACTCCTGTGGGTCAATAGGGCCTGTGTTACACTTCTCTGTTATACTGACAGTGGACTTGCAGTCCATGTAAGTTAATTTTTATCTCTACAGTTTACTCCACTTATGCTTCTCTCCAACTCTTAAGAAGCAATGTCAACGACTCGATCCATAATATAAAGAACTGAGGTTGCTTTACTTTAAACTGGAGTAAGGCACATCATGTGTTCCATCCTTCATTCCATCACTGAAAATGTCAATAGGTATAAATTAACAAGGGTGCTTTAAGCTCAATTAGATCAACCTTGCTGTGATCATTTTAGATACTCTAGAATTTAGTGAGGACTAATTAATTTTTCAGAGAAAAACATTTTCATATGTTATATGCCTGATATATTGGACATTACACTGTATGTTTGGTATGCATTGCCCTTTTAGTTTCTTGTTAAAAATGAAATTTAAAAATGAAACATAAAATACCAAAACCTGTGAATTCTCTTCTTAAGGGGGGGGGGGGGGGGTGGAACTAACTCATCATTTGATTTTTCTGACCATCCATGACAACTACACTCCATACACGTGACATACAGGGTTGGGTGGCTGACTTTACTGGTTGCTAGTAACCGTGAGCCACAGGCCTGCCTACAGTGTCTTCCCACCTGCATTCACGTGTTTGGTGACTTTTCATGCAGAAACCGCTAAGATCGAAAGCACATATTGTAGTTTTGCTCTGATGCAAGAGGCCACATGTAGCTTCAGGTAACGCAGCACATAGCCATTACAATTAGACATCTGTCTTACAAACTGCCAACGCTCCTGTACTGTGATCTTGCTTGTTTCAGAACAATGTGTGAGTTACCTGTTACATCCATGCCACGCCCTATTGCTGGGAATAACCAGTTCTTCCTCTGCATCGACCAAGCAATCTTTTGTTACCATGCCTGTGGCCTTAGGTCCTCCCAAAACAATGGGATAAGGAAAAATCAACATTTTTAAGTAGAACGATGTTAGGAAGAGTGATTCGGTCTACACTGACATTTTAGAGTTTACACTGAGCTATGATGGGTATACTACACTGACTCAAATTTATACATCTTGAACGTCTGGTGTTTCATTTTGCTTTTGACACAGGAAATCAGATGATAGCAACGGCATACATAGGAAAACAATGTCCCCGGTACAGAAAAGATGTAAGTACTTCTAAATGATAGTAAAAAAGGTTATTTTTAGTATATTAGACCTTACTCTTGTTCTTTTTCAGATTCATAAAAGACCCAGTTCACTGTGTGCTTAAATACACTTGTTTACAAAGACAGACATACCAAAAATAATGGTATCTTGGCTGGAGAGATGGCTCAGCAGTTAAGAGCACTGACTGCTCTTCTAGAGGTCCTGAATTCAATTCCCAGCACCTATATGGTGGTTTACAACCATCTGTAATGGGATCTCTTTGTTGTGTGTGAGACAGCTATAGTGTACTCATTACATAAAATAAATAAATAAAATCTAAAAACAATAATGGTATCCTTTTCTACCAAAAGAATGGGTGTACTAATCCTGTGTCAGCTTCCTGAAGTACTGGGATTACATGATTGTATATCATAACCCAGCTTTGTTCATAGTCTGTATATTTATGTAAATATGCATTTTTCTCCTTTTGGCTAGTCTCCTTTGAAAATTTCATGAATTTTTAAATCTTTATCTCAAAGTTTCTGTAGCTTTCTAGTTTATTTCTATGTATGTTCATATAATTGATGCAATGAATTCATCCACTGTGCTAACTTCCTGATTTGTTCAATACAAATCGTTCTTTTTTGAACTTGCTCTGCCATGGTTGGCAGGGTCACTGCCAGGCCTTCTCTGCTTTGCTAAAGTGACAGTAAGTTACCATGGGATAGCATGGCCATAACTTGTTCATTCTGCTTTTTTTAACTCAGGACTCGGCGGATCAATGAATACAGAAAGAACATTTTGCCTTGGGAAGATGTACCAGCGTTGGAGTTTGTATTTCAGGCGTCCTTTAAAGAACGCCTGAATTTGAGATGTTAAAAGACAGAGATGCTCTCAAAGTTCGCAGGGAGTAGCTTGATAAACGAAATAGTCCATCTTCTAACAAGATGTATTTTCATTTTGTAATTGTTTTCATTAAAAGCAAGTAAAGTGATTCAGCTGGTCTGTGAGCTGTAACCTAGATAATAACTTTACCCTCTTTGGGAGATCAGGGGTACAGGGCAGACACCAGCCAAGTCAGTTAATAATTCCACCATAAATATCGCTGAAAGATCGTTTATTACCAAGAATTATTAAAGGATAAAGCGTTTGCCAGTTGTTGTAAAAGTGTTTGCCTCAGACAGACATATCACCTATGGAAGTATTTACAACAGATTCATGTGGAGTATTCTGTGTTGAGTGTGTTTTCCTAGTAAATGGAAACTATGCGTTCCGTATGGGTCACTACACTGTAGTCTCCACACTAAGATATACTTGTGGTCCATAAATAATGTGTGAAGTAAGGAAGTTCAATCAAATGCTTGTGTGCCATGGTCAGTACAATACCAGAGCTTCTCATCTTCATTGCACACATTTCCACTTTTTCTACCCCAAGCCAACGTGTTCTCAGCCTTAAGTCAGACATTTTCCTTGTCTTCACCATGGGGTTTGGACATCATTAGTCTTCTTGATGTTGATGTTTGCAGAATGCAGATCCGTGTGGTCGCAGTAAATACTGCATGCCCTTGTGGCTCGTGGTTTCTGCCATACCATCACTGGCTAAGTGTGTATAAAGATGCATTATTAGTGTTTTCCAATAATAATTCCTTGGCTGATATACAGGAGCGCTAGTGTAGAATTTTTAGGTTGCTGCAAATGCCAGACTTAACTTCGAAAACGTATCTGAGATACTTTATGAACTCAGTGGAACCAAATCAGTTCAGTTTGTAATGGACATGATTAATTGTCAAACAGCTTTAAATGAAATTAAAATGTAGTGCCTTGGATGGTTGGACAATGTTCCCTTGTGCTGCTGGGTTTGTGACACACTGCCTTGGGGAGGACAGAGCTACATAGAGAGACCAACTGGGGTGGTAGTTAAAAAAAAAAAAATCCATGGTTCTTGGTGATTCAGGGATTAGAGATTGGGTTA
Source organism: Arvicanthis niloticus (assembly GCF_011762505.2). Taxonomy (NCBI): domain Eukaryota; kingdom Metazoa; phylum Chordata; class Mammalia; order Rodentia; family Muridae; genus Arvicanthis; species Arvicanthis niloticus. Next base: position 37,304,647 of record NC_047676.1, on the reverse strand, counting down.
AAAAGAATCACCTGGTTTAAAAAAATGGAAAACTATAGAAGTGAAATGGCCTTTTGCATAAGCTATGAAATATGTTTTCTGTAGGAAAGATTATGTAACATCTTGTTTGGCTAATGTTTACTAATATTATTAGCAAGGACTAATAACTAGGAAATAGTTATGGCAGCTCTACTGTTCCGTTGATGAAACAAAGGTTTAGTAGTTCTATAAAGGACAGTTAACTACACGTGTGGATTTTTATTGAACTAGAATGTACCTCTTGGTGGTAGATTGTCACTTTTTTTTCCCCCCTTAGTTTCATTAGCTACCATTTGTTTTGCCTAATTCATGCTTAATTTGACTAAGCTCATTTTGATGATCTCAAGGCAACCAGTATAAAAAACTAAAAGTAGCCTAAACATTGAATCCAACAGTAGTCCCTCTCAAACAGTGTAACTGTGATTAGATACATACAAAACCCAAAAGAAGTAACTTTTCTTAAAGGATTCATCTATTCCTTTATCACCGTATTTAAGGTGAATAGTATTCATGAGAAAAATATACTACCCAGAGGTAAAATAATCTGAAATACTTATAGTAACGCGACGAAATGTTAATGGGCATGTGTGCTAGTTATTACTCTAAGAAAGATAAGTTATCTCAGTAACTTGGAGTTAGAAAAGTTGTCAAATATTTAAGTTCATTTTTGGCCCTTCAGAGTCTCCTTGAGTACTTCTGCAACAACTATTCCATCACTGTTAGGTGAAAATGGAATGCTTCTATCAACCAGCTTCATGGGATGGAAGAGTGGATTGTCTGAGGACCAATTGTAAATGAATGTAAAAAACAACAAAGATGGAAACAGGAAAAGTGTTCTGAGTATACAAAGTAGACACCTGGGAAATTCTGTTAATCTTTCCAATACATGAGATTTTCAGTGTAATAATTAGATTTAGTGATGCCATAAACTTTCCAGATAATCTTAAATTCAGTTTATATTAAAATATGTTTCTACAATCTGTTTTTCCCCTAGCTAGCTAGACCTTCCGGCTCAACCTAAAATTGTTTACACTCTTTTCTTCCCTTATTTTCATGTTAGAAATACCTGTTCCTCTGACTCTTCTAACCTTTCATTCCTCCTCAGGGCCTCTCTCACCTCGCCTTCACCAGTTACAATCTCTTCATTTTTCTTGGTGCTTCTCAGTCTTTCTCCTTGAACACAGAAGACTCACACTCATGTGCCTGGTCAGGCCAAACCTCGCTTTTGCCATTTCTTAGAACTGCACTTCACCTGGTCACTATTTGCCTTCCATTATCTTGAATTAGTCCAGGATCCATGTCTGAGGCTTGCTCCATCCTGCTCACTCAAGCACATCTTTAGCATGTTAAGGCTAGAGGAGATTCTTTTTTTTCAGTCGGGTAGGTAGCATCTCATGTGCTCACATAACTCCATGTTATTTTGTGGTTGGTTCATCCTTCCTGGATTCTGACTCTTAGTTCTGTGTAAAAAAGCAAGAGTGGTGCAGGTGTCATACAATGTGTTTTGGAGGGAGTGTGATGTTTAAAATTTTAAGAATCACTTATACCTATTTTTAGAAAACTTAATTTTAATCATGGCAATTAGAATTGCAAATAAAATATAGAAAAACAGGTTGTGTAAGTCCTTCCAGTCAGTGTTTTACAGGGTACATCACACATATTCTGGTGGGTTTTCATTTCTATTGCCCTTAAGGTCCCATGATCGGTATGCATGTCACACATAAACCTAATTTTTACCTTTTCTTTAATAAGGTAACAAATCGGCAGCTCTAATTATGTGAGATTTTAGTTACTATATTTCTTTGTATGGGAGAGCTGAGATTTGGCATTTGTACTTACTCCACTAACGTATCTTTTCATCCTCCCAAGTTTTGTACAGTACCTCAGAATTCACTTCAGAATTTAATATTGTCAGCAGCATGCTACAAAATGTTTTCTTAAATTTAGATCATTCGCGGGGCGGTGGTGGCGCACGCCTTTAATCCCAGCACTTGGGAGGCAGAGGCAGGCGGATTTCTGAGTTCGAGGCCAGCCTGGTCTACAGAGTGAGTTCCAGGACAGCCAGGGCTACACAGAGAAACCCTGTCTCAAAAAACAAAAACAATCTGATTCAGTAAACCTAGGCAAAAAAAAAAAAAAAAAAAAAAAAAAAATTAGGGAATTCCTTCTCAGTGGTTCAGCTCTAGAAAGAGTGAGCTCAGGTGTGTGTTTCAGTATTACTTGAATGGCACCTTGCCTGTTTGTGGGATGCTCTGAGAAGAATTTTTACTGAAAGGATGAAAATAGGAAGACTTGATTACTTTGGAATTTTAAGTTACACATATTGACATACTTATTACCCATGGGTTTATCCTAGTCTGTCATAGGAAGAACTGAACTATGTGCCCCTTCTTTCTTTGTTCCGAATCTAGATAGACAGACAGACAGACATGTTCTGTTAATTTCCCCGTTAAAGGTAAACATCCTATTTAATCCTAGTACCTACCTGGTATTCATTGAATGTGGCACATGCTAGGCTCACACTGTAAAACATTCTCTGAACTGTTTTGTTGAAACCTTAGTCCATCTCATGTTGTAAAGACAGTTCTCACTTGTTTACCCGTGCACAAACTCAAGCTTAGAGACCTTAAGAAAATTGTTCCAAGCTGCCCCAATGCACATGGTCAGAACTGAAATCCACGTTCAGCTCAGCTGACTGGACCTACCTTGGTCAACTGCTCTGAACTGATAAGTGCATACTTCCTAGAAAATGAGGATCTTCTCAATTAACTTTTTTTTTTCTTTTAATTTCACTCTTTTAGGTGGTCAGTCATAGCACAAGATCCATAATCTAACTGTAGTTGGGGACACCCCCCTCCCCCCCCCCCCCACCCTGCTTCACTGTTCTGTGTCTCTGTGTCTCCACGCTGGTGATGGAGAATCAACACATATTTAGGACTTTTTTTTTTTTTTTTTCTGGCTTGATTTGTCAATAGTGAGAATGACTATAGCGTTTCTCATCCACACACTGAAAATGACAGGGGATGCTGTATATAACTTCACTGAGACTTGGAAAGCCAGCCCTCTGGTCTCACATTTAGCCCCTGGGTAGGAGCTGGCTGCCCTGTGGGATACTCTGTCACAGTGCAGCAGCAAACAGGAATGATTGACAGAATTAACTGTCAATGAAATGAAATGGCTGACTGTAGGTAATGCAGGGAAATCACCATTGTCAGTAAGTGTCAGGTGAGAGTCACCTTGGTGAAGTGCCTCTAGTGGCAACATTTGCTCAGCTTCAGGTTTCTTTTAAGTATCTTCGGATGACCCGAGGTTTTTGCTGGCATTGGAAGCGCGATGTGCAGGATGTAAGAGACGCTGGCGAAGGACCTTCTGCTTTTGCTGCTGTGTGGCTGACTGGCCAATTCCTTGGATTTGTGTATCTTCTGGTTCATTGCTGTAGTAGCCGTGTGTGTGTGTGTGTGTGTGTGTGTGTGTGTGTCCAAAAGAATGTCAGGTTAAGCCGGGCGGCGGTGGCGCACGCCTTTAATCCCAGCACTTGGGAGGCAGAGGCAGGTGGATTTTCTGAGTTGAGGCCAAACCTGGTCTACAGAGGAGTTCCAGGACAGCCAGGGCTACACAGAGAAACCTTGTCTCGAAAAACAAAAAACAAAAAAACAAAAAAGAATGTCAGGTTATGGCTTTTATTATTATTATTATTATTATTATTATTATTATTATTATTATTATTATTATTACAAAAGTTGCCTATGTGTGAAAGTCACACACAAACAGAATGGGCAGAGGTACTTTCAGTCCCCTGAATGATTTATAGTCTGTATTTTGTGGAAACCTGTTTAGACTGTTGGTATATATATATATGTATATATATATGTATATATATGTGTATGTATATATATATAATATATACACACACATATATATATAATTTTTGTCTGTCATGTTTTAAAGCATTTTCAAGAATTACTTATATAATTTTCATTCAGAACATTATCACAATTATTTTTCTAAAGTTTGCTTGATAATCATAAAAATTTAGATTTATTACATATATAACTATAGTGCTAGTCAATGTTGCAAAAAGAATGGCTGCTTATATTTTCTACCTTTAAAATAGAAATTTAAGCATAAATGTTTAATTTTACATAAGTCCAGGACCATTGATTATATTTTTTGAAGCTGTGTTTCTTTTACATGTGTGTTTGGATTCTTATCACTGACTTTCTATATTATGTAAATAGCACAAAGATATCAATTCAGGAACATTGTAGAAATGTCCGTGTTTGCATACAGATTTAATGTAAAATTAAGCTCAATAAAATGTGCTCTGTGGGTTAAAACTTTAAGTATTGGGAAAAGTACTTTCAAAATTTTCATTTTGAAAAGAATTAGTGGCTTTTGTATGTTGTATGTTTGTGTGGGGGGCCTGTGGAGGCCAGAAGAGGCCATAAGATCCCCTGGAGCTGTAGATGGAGACTGTTGTGAACCTTCAGTGTGGGTGCTGAAATCTGAATTCTAATCTCTGCAAGAACAGTGAGTACTCCTGGCCACTAAGCCACCTCTCTGACCCAAGTCTTTTTCTTTTCTTTTTTCTCTTTTCTCTTTTCCCATTCTTTCATTTTTTTGAGACAGGATTTTCCTATGTAACAGCCCTGGCTGTCCTGCAAGTCCCCTAGTAGACCAGGCTATCCTCAAACTCATAGAGACCCACCTGCCTCTGTGTTCTGAGAGCTGGAATTAATGGTGTGTGCCACCACTACCCAGACATTTTTTTTCCCCATTTTTAATAGTTTAAAGGTGGTTGTACAGGCCATAGGAAACACTGATTTTTATTTCTTTGTATATGTTAAGAAACTTGTGTTTTATTAATCAAGGTGTCTTCAAGCTCAGCACATGAAAAAGTCTTTGCTGTATCTGTTTTAACATACTAATTTAAAAGTCAGCCAGAAAGCAACTTTCAAAACGCTAAAATATGTTTTGAAAGTTTAAATTACAACTGTTACCATGATTTGTTCTTTTCAAGAGTATTTAACATGAAATTGGTATGTAGATTATTTTGATTGTTTTCCTGGGTAATTTCCTTTCAGCTTTTGTTTCCACTTTAGATTGATTCAGCAAAAATGGTTTGCAAAGATGGTTCGGGTTTTAAAACAACTAAAGATTTGAAAAAACTTCTGTGAAAATGTCTAAAGTTATAAAAGAGATCTCAAATAGGGCAGGTTAATGAATTTAATAATCTCAGGAAAAGATAAATTATTTAAGCAAGGCACTAGATTAGTTGGTTACGTGTTATATTTGATTCCTGTCTTATGAAAGTAATATAACTAATAGCTAACAAAATAAGTGGTTTTCATTCCTAACCTGAGAGGCGAATTTACAGAAAGAGAGCAATTGTATTTTGTGATTGATTTAAAAACTAATGGCTTGTGGTCAACTTGTAGACAGACAAAAGAGACATATTTTTAATGTTCTCTTGGTAATTGCAGCTGATAGCATTAGGCCTTATATAACAAAAAAGTAAATGATTCTCATTTTAATCAAATACTACTACTAAAATATATTCTCAAACTGGTTGTAGAGTGTATGACAAATCAGCTGTCAGGAAGGCGAAGTAGAAGACAGTGAGTTGGAAGGCAGTCTTGACTACCAGGAAGACCGTTTCCTAAAACAGAACTAAGGCAAACTTTTAAGAATGTAATTGAACAGATTTGGCAATGGTATATAGTTACCTAGTCACAAAAATGAGGAAACCTCAAACATAAGTGAAAAATGCAGCAGGATGCATGGTTATCAAAAAAAAAAAAAAAATCGAGGATATTTTATATCCTCGAGATATAAAAATATAATGGAGATATATCAAAATGTCTCAAATATTTTATGTATGTATCTTGTATGTGTGTATGCATGTATGTTCCTACAGAGGCTAGAGGAGGGCATTGAATTCCCAGAGTTGCACATGAATGTGAGCTGCCCGAGGCATGTAGGATCTGAACTTTAGTCTTACGGAAGAGGAGCAGGCACTTTCGACTACTGAGCCATGTCTTTAGCAACAAGACAATGATTTTGACAGATGGTCTCTAGTATCATCTACAGGGAAAGGACAAGTTGAACAACAGCTGATTTGTGATAAGAGACTATGACATACTCACAGAAGTGTCCCAATGTTAGAATCAGGTTGATACTACCAATTCAGATCTCTGTATGTCCAGAAATGAGCCTTCAGCCGTGCGATGGGCCTTCAGGACATTTTAAGTGGAGGATGACAGGGATGAAGCTCTGGGGTGGGGGCACTTGCCTACTGTCTAAGGTCTCTGGATGATGTCCCCAGTTTCACAGGAAAAAAAAAAAAAAACCAACTGAAATTTAACAAGGAACAGCTGAATTCTTTCATCACTAGTAGGCCAATCTGAAAAAATATCTAAAAGGAGTTCCCTGAAGAGAAAGGGAGTAATGAGGAATTTTAGAACAACAGAAGACAGAAACAGTGGCCACAGATAAAACCAAGATTTTGATGTTTCTGCTGTGCTGGACTGGGAAAACCCAAATTACAGAACTGTACTGCTTGTCAGTGTAATATAAAAGTGTAAAGGAGACCGTATTTTCACCAATAAAATAAAAAAAAAAAAAATGACATGGAGAAGGCAGAGTTCCCATAATTCACTTCAGTTGGTAAAATGTCAACAGTAGTAAATTTAAACCACGCGGCATTGTGTAATGAGCTACATAAGCCTTAGATCACCCACTAAGACAGCTGTTTAAAGGCCTGTGGCAAATCATTGCTGATACAAAGAAACTATTCGTGTTTGGGATGGGGTATGGGGTGAGATAAGGTGTGTGGGAGGCAGTAATCAGAATGTATAATGTACATGTATGAAATTGCCAAAAAAAAAATGTATTAATGAAAAATTCTAGAAGATGCTCTAGTTATCCCTGTACTACAGGGCAAAGCCATAACAGCAAGAAGAAACAGAAGCCAAGAAACAAGCTAGCAGTCTCAGTCCTTACTAATATCAATAATACTACAAATCTCAGTAGACTTCCAAATCAGTAACAGATATTTGCAGATACAGAAGAACACAACTATCTGCTTATGAGAAGCTGAATGCAAAGGCCTGGAAATAGCAGCCATATAAAAAACTTAGCTGAAGGAAAGCAAGAAAGGCTGTATTGATGTTACATTGACTGGATGTCAGGGAGAGGAAATTACCAGAGACAGAAGGGAACATTAGGCCAGGGTAAAAAGAATTGATGCGCCAAGGAAAACACATTCCAAATGAATAAGTTGTAAAGCATACAATTGCAGTCAAAGAACCGCAGCACCCATCTCTCCATCACCTACAGAACCAGCAGAACATCAGTGACTGGCACTGGGGACTGAGACTGTAACCCTAGCAGCTCCAGAGGATAAGTCAGGAGTACAGCTGCAAGTATGAGGTTTTCCTGAGCTGCTGAGTAAGACTATCTAAAAACAAACAAACAAACAAACAAACAACCCTAATAACAACAAAGAAAAGAAACAAGGGGGAAATTATAGGAAACCCCTACATGTGGATACTAACACACACACACACACACACACACACACACGTGCGCGCACACACATGCTAATGTGTGCATGTGTGTGCACATTCAGTAAGCATGAACACAGACATAATAAGGTGTAAACTAAGGAGAAACTTTAAAGGGAAACATAAAAGTACACTCGACAGAAACTAAATGAAATTGTCTCAAAATGTGGTATTCATCAAAAGTCACATCATGAGAGACATATGTGGCTGTAAATTCTTCAAGTTGGCAAAGGAAAGAAAAATCTCAGATCAATCGTAGTTTTAAAAAAAAAATCTAGAAAAGAATAAGGTGGTCCAACATAATTGGTTTTCCTTTCCCAGCTAGTTACAGGCATGACCACATAATGCATGGCTGTCTCAGTCAGCACAAGAAAGCAGATAATGAAGACAAGGGGAGAAATCAATGAAGCTGAAAACACAGGCCACACAGAAAATCAATGACATAAAAATCTACTTTAAAAATAAAGATAAATAAAATTGGCAAACTACCAGTAAGACTGAAAAAGGAAAAAAAAAATATGTCTCAAAAACTAAATAGGTAATCCTGTTGTAAAGGACAATACAGAGATAATACAAACAACATTTTATCCTTTTTAAATTATTTTGAGAATATAATATGATTATAATATAATATCATTTTCCCCTTCCCTTTTCCTTCCTCTGATACCTTCCCACTTGCCTTCAAATCCATGACCTCCATTTTACTGTTATTGCATGTATATATGTATATTACATACATCTTACTAATATATATAATATATAATATATAATATATAATATATAATATATAATATATAATATATAATATATAATATATAATATATAATATATAATATATAATATATAATATATAATATATAATATATAATATATAATATATAATATATAATATATAATATATAATATATAATATATAATATATAATATATAATATATAATATATAATATATAATATATAATAAATGGGATTTTTTGTATCTGTTTTCAGTGCTCACTGTTTGTCACTTCCCTGGGGGGACAGCATTTCTCCCACTTCCAGCTTTCCTCAGTCGCCTGTACATGACACTGACAGGTTAGCAATTTAGCTGAAAGGAGCCTTTTAGCTACCAACCATGCAGATTGCCTACCACGTGCCAAGCAGCGTGCAAACAAAATAACAGAAAAGCTGGACCACTACAGGTGGTCCCCACTCCAGATGCATGACTTGGTATTTACAACCTCACATGTGGAGACAAGTGCTTTACCACTGAGCTAAACTCTCTGAAGTCAGGTTTTTTTTTTTTTTTTTTTTTTTTTTTTTTTTTTTTTTTTTTTTTTTTAAATGTTTTACAGTGATGCTCAGACTAGTTACCTTCATTTAAAAGCTTACTTTTACTTTTCAGTTCTGCTCTTTTCTCGGGCTACTTGTACATGGTGTGCCATGCTCACCCCACAGTGAACATCAACACTGAGCTGCAACTCCGCTAGCCACGGGAGTATGCAAACGGTGGATACTCTGTATATGCACAGTATATCCAGTCAATCACAAGAGTTTATAAAATTAGCTTTGTGGTGGGTGATTGTGGCCAACTTTAGGCGTAGGCCAATGCTCTGGCCAGGTTTCAAGACAGCTCCACTTAGCCTTGATGATCAGTAGCTTAGATCTATGCAGTTTTAATGTAAGCCATGTCTTCCGCTCACCATGGAGTTTGCTATCTTCCTTCCTTCCCTTTGAAAAGCAAAGTAATCACAAACCATTGCAACCTAAATATACAACAGAAAAAGAAGCAAATAGTACTGAAATAACGAATACTGAGTTGGGGGTGCTCTGAAGTCTTGTCTCTTATACATTACTTGAAAGAACTTAGGGGGCACGGTGGAAGAAGATATGACTGGTTCTTAAGACAACAAACACACTAGATGATCGGGAAATCTTCTCAGCCATTCATTTCAGAGAAACGAACTAATATACCTCCTCCAAAGGTCTTCAAAACTCTTTATAGACCCCAAATAAGCTGTCTTAAAAATAGGTGACTCTGAAAACAATTTGTGTTCTATATATTGCCATCGTTTTAAAATTTAACTGTCCCCCACCAAAGGCCCATGTGTTAAAGGGCTTAATCCTCACTAGGTTGGATCTCTTGGGAAGTGGTGGAGACTTTTGGAGGTAGGCTTTTGTGAGAGGTCTTCTCATCAGAGCCATATCCTGGAGGAGTACTGAGATTCCCCTTCTCTATATCTGTCCCTTGCATTCCCAGCTGTGAGCCAAGCAGTTTTATTGTGTGCTTCCTGGCATGTTGTATTGTTTAACCACAGGTCCAAGGTGGCAGGCCCAGTTACTCACAGACTAAAGCATCTGAAACTACCTGGAAAAACGAACCATTTCTCTCTAGGTTATCTCAGGGGTTTATTAGAAACCCATGGCATGTGCTACCCAATGACAGGGAGCAGGCTGCTAATACACACATCTTATTAGACGTCGAGTATGTTGAAAGTGCATCTCCAAGGGCAAGATCGCATCTACATGAGGTCCTCAAGATGACAAGGCTATATTGTTGGGAAGTTTGCCAGAACTAAGAATGCCCGGGCAATGAGGTAGATGTGGGTCACAACACAGTAGCTACAGGTGACACGTTAGTTTCATATTTGGGTGACTTTTGTGAATCTGTGTGATACCAATGCCAGTGTTCTTCTTTGATATTGAACAATAATCACTGAAGGGGGAACCAAGCTGAGGGATGTGGGCCTCTGTGATTCCTGTGAATCTGTGGTCTTTCAAAACTAAACATTTTAAGAACACCCTACGCAATAAATCACTAGATGATTAGCACTAGGTAGGAAAACTGTTAATATGTTTAGCTTCTTTATTCTGGCTCAGGTAGAAATCCAACTAGAACCATTGATAAAAAGCAAGATATAAGATTAGCTGCAAGCTGTGAACATTTAAATTATAAGGTCTTACCAGTTAGCCTTTGCAGAAAAAAAAGCTTGCTATTCCTATTTAAATGATAACACATTGCACATTCTGCCCTATCATTGAATAATTGTATCTCTATTTCTATCTCTGTCTCTGTCTCCGTCTCTATCTCTATATATGGTAAAATAATCTGGGAACAGGATTTTTATTCTGTGTTATTGTAACTACATACAAGAAGGAAATGACATACTTTAGGTTGTTCATTCTCATACTTTGCTGCCATAGCTTCAGTAGACACATTGCAATGAAGAAAAGTCTTACTATATTTAGAAATAAAGGATCTCTTAAGGTTGATTTCAAGCTGTGCACATTCACAAAAAAAATTTGCACATAAAAGCTATAGGACAGGTGTTCATATTCATGCCACTCCTTGGTCATTGCATTAATCCGTACTTGCTTTTTTTTCTTCTGTACTTGCTTCTTAAACATAATTTTGCAGCCGTTATGTCGGTACAGCATGGAGCCTGAGATAGAGAACAGCCAGTCATGGTTCATAGTGGCTTTCAGAGGCAGGAAGCAGGTTATGGGTGCCCACAGCATCCAGCAGTATGTATTTAAGAGAGGAACAGACATCTATTTGATGACCTTGTGAACCAGATCAACGGACATGCTACAGCGAATATGACAGAAATTATTTAAGTTCTGTGTAATAAATCTTTTCAATGCCTTGAAAATTTCCAAGCTTTTGAAAAGAATGACCAAATTATAATCTAATTCTTCTCTTGATTTTGTTCTGGGATTTCCTATGTTGGAATGAAGAGCCTTTATCTGAAGAATAAAATATAGTTTAAGCATGATTGTGTGATGAGAACTCAAAGTTCATGTGTTTGTTTTAATTTTTCCTCCTATTTTGTAATGATAGGAAAAATTAAGCTTAATCTTGCCTCTGTAAGACTGTTTCAAATGCATAGCACAGTGTTAAGTATGAGTACAACATGTGCCCTGGCTCTGTGATTTAGCTATCTTACGAAACAGAAGATTTATTCTGTTTGAACTGCAACCTCTTACCTTGTACCCTCCAGCTCTGTTCTGGGTGATTGTTTATGTTATATGTTTCATATTAATGAATCATACAGGACTCCTTGGCTTCTGTCACTGTCTCCTTCAGCAGATTCCTGATTTACCCATGTTCCTGCATGTCAGAATTTCTCTCAAGTGTTTTCTTATTTTCTTTTCAAGTTACTGTGATAAAATAAGAATTCAGGGAGAAAGAGCTTATTGCAGCACACTGTTCCAGATTCCAGTCTCTTATAGCTGCAGCAGCAGGAGACTGAGAAAGTTGATCCTGTTACATCTATAATCAGTAACAAAGTGTAGTGTGTGCACGCTTGTGAATGCTCAGTTAGCATTACCCACTCTTTCACAGTTCAGGATGGCCTGCCTAGGGAATGGTACCACCCACAGTAGGCAAGTAATCAAGATAATCCCCCATAGACACGCCCTCATACCAGCTTAAATCTAGATGATCTTTCACATTGTGTTTAGTCAATAAGGAAAAACTAACAATCACAGGCCAGCAATGTCTCAGCAGGTCAGGTGGCTTCCTAAGAAGCCTGACCACGTGGGTTCAGTACCTGGAACTCACATCCTGAAAGGAGATAACTAACTCTCAGGTTGTCTGTCCTCTGATTTCTGCATGTGCCCCACACACATACACAAATAAATAAGACATGATTTAAAAATGACATCTAACCAGGACGGCTTTAAATGCTAGATAATATCTCCATAGCTATTAGTTTTTAACGTGGAGTTTTCTCCCATTCTGTCAACCTTGGATATTTCCAGAATGAACATGTTCCCCTATGATGAGGTCCCTTAAACCTTTATAAAATTTGAAATTCTTGTTTATTTCTTTTTATTTATTTTTAAAGATTTATTTATTATTTTATGTTTGTGAGTACATTGTCACTCTCTTCAGATACATCAGAAGAGGGCATCAGATCACATTACAGATGGTTGTGAGCCACCATGTGGTTGATGGGAAATGAACTCAGAACCTCTGGAAGAGCAGTCAGTGCTCTTAACCTCTGAGCCATCTCTCCAGCCATCTATCTGTCTGTCTGTCTGTCTGTCTATCTATCTATCTATCTATCTATCTATCTATCTATCTATCTATCTATCTATTTTGTTGAGAAATTTTGTTTATGATTTGACAGTTGAACCCAGGACCTTGCTGAGGATAAACAGTCACTCTTCTTGCTGATCTACATTTCCAGTTCTTTATAGCAATTTTACTTTGGGGCAGAGTTTTGCTGAGTTACCCAGGCTAGGTTTGAATTTACTTTATAAGCTAGGCAATCCTTGGAATTTGGTCCTCTTGGTAGTTGGGATGACAGGTGTAGACCATTGTTCCTAGTGAAAGGCTAACTTCTTTTGTTTATTTGAGGCAAGGTTTCTCTGTGTTGCCCTGACTGTTCTAGAACTTGCTCTGTACTCCAGGCTGGTCTCGAACTCAGAGATTCCCCTGCCTCTGCTTCCTGAGTGTTGAGATTAAAGGAATATGCCACCAGTGCTTAGTACAGTCTAACTATGAATGGCTTATCTGTAAATTTTTAAAATATTTAATTATTATATAAATGTGTATAATTGTAATAATAGTGTATAATTGTATATATGCAACATATGTGTATAAATATATATACTCAAGTCTCTATTTACATACATTTCACTTACTTGTTTTATGATTTTTTAAAATTGAAAATAATTTTTTCCTACAGTATGTTCTGATTAGTTTTTCCTTCCCCAAATCCTCCCACATCCTCCCCATCTCCTGACTCATTGAAATCCACACCCTTTCCTACTCTCTCTTATTAGAAAACAGGCATCTAAAAATAATAAAATAATATAAAAAGGAAGCAGAATAGTTTAAAAAAACAAAACGAAAAAAATAACCTAGGAAAAAGCACAAGAAACACATGTAGACTCAGGCACAGACATTCCATAAATACGCAAAACAGAAAACCATAATATGTAAGCAAAAGACTTATAAGATTAAAAATATTCATAAAAAGCAACAAAAGATCAAACAAAACAAAATAACACACACACAACAAAAACAGCAATAAGAAATTACAACCCTCTAAAACACCCTTGAGCTTGTTTCCTGTTGGCCATCTACTGGTGGGTCTGGGGTTTGCCGTTAAGTGTGGCTTGTCTTCCCAGTGAGAACTTCATTGGAGAAGACTAATTTTTCCTTTGTGAGCAGTAATCAATTGGAGATAGCTTCTGAGTTAGAGATGAAGGCTTGTAGTCCACTTCCTTGATCAGCGCTGGGACCGAGTGTGCCTCAGACCTGTGTTATCACTGTGCATGATGCCACACTCTCTGTGAGTTCACATGTGCATCGGTGTTACTGTGTCTGGAAGACACCGTTTTCTGCACGTCTTCCCTCATTGACTCTTTCAGTCTGTCTGGCTCCTACTATGCAGAGTTGCAAGCAGTAAGTGAAGGGATTTAATGAGCACCCCATTTAAGACTGAGTGTTCCAACGTCTCTCATTCTCTACAGGTTGTCTGGCATTATGTCTCTGTACTAGTTCCCATCCACTGCAGGAGAAGCGTCTCAGGTGATGGCTGAATAAGGCAGTGATCTGTGAGTATAGTGGAATGTCATATGGATTTACTTTATTGCTAACGTCCTTTAGTAGAAGAGTAGTGTTTGTTTATTCCCCTAGGTTCACAGCCTAACTAGTCTCAGGTTCCTGGCCATCAGGACAGTGTTGGGTATGGGTTCCATCTTATGGAGTGGGCTTAAATCCAATCAGATTTGGTTGCTCCTATAACTTTTGTGCACTATTGCGCCAGCATATTTGGCAGGCCAGTCATCATTGTAGATGATACGATCTGGAGCTGGCTTAGTGTTTATCTTTCTCCTCTGGTGGCATACAGATTTCCTCTCAGTACCATAAAAGCTAGTCGCTACGGGTGAAGACTCTAGGTAGTAGGCACCAGCTCCACTTCACTGTGTCCAGTGAGCTATGCAGGTTTTGTTTTCCATAGCAAGGCTGTATCATCATTTTTTGGAGGGGAACCAATAGCCTTGACAATAGGGTGGGTTTGTTGGCAGTTTCCATGGGACCCCTTTGGCCTACATACAACTCAATTGGATCTAACCTATTTCTGGCGATGGAGGTTTCGTCTGGTGGGGAGAGATGTCTAGTCGGGGCTTTCTCTCCTCTGTTATTTGGTGATTCCATTTAGATTTCTATCATATATGCAAGTATTTCCTTGGCGATTTTATTTCTACTTCCCTGCCGTGAATTGTTCCTACATTTCAATCTATGGCTTATGTTTTTGTAGACTTCATATTCTTTTTAAGGGCCTTGAACGTACTCATAATAGCTATTTGGATGTCTTCTGTTACGTTTACACTGAAGTTTTCAAGGCCTACATTTGTAGGGTTGCTTTTTTCTTCAGTGTTGATGGTGGTGTTTTTGCATTGGTGGCTAGGCACGTTGGTTTGGGAAGACTGTAGTTCTAGGAATTCTATCTGGTCTTGTCTTTTTGAGTAGATGTTCTGTTCCTTGGTTTCAGTTGCCCTCTCTGGGTCTTGGGAAAGTGCTCTAGCCGTGGGTTGCCTTGTAGGGGGTGCTACTGGGTCCTTGTCAGTTATGGCCACGTGTGTGTATGTGTGTGTGTGTGTGTGTGTGTGTGTGTGTGTGTGTCCTGGGAAGACAGTGATTCTAGGTATTGTAGGTCGATAGGAGGGGATGGAGATGGGCTAGGAGGGATGGTCTGGGAAGTTCCACGGGAAGGAGGAAATCTGTCTGTCATAGGGTTTAGAAGAAGGTCTCTGCAAATGCTCTGCTACAGGGCTGACAATGGGAGCCGGGGATTTGCAGTGGAGGACAGTGGAGAGTGAGGATTAGGAAGAATGAAGCCCACGCAATTCCCAGGCTAGGGTGGCCAGCGGGTTCCCAGGTAGAGAAAGCCTCAGGGTATTGGCAGTGGATACAAAGGGTTCTTCAGAGTCCCCAGGGAGTAGGGACAGAGGCCTAACAGCCCTGCAGGTGGTCTCCTAGGGGGCTGGGAATGAGATTCTAACCAAGTCTGTTCCTGAGCGGCAGCGTTGAATTTTCAGTTAGTTCTGTTTTTCTTTTAAAATATTGCAACTCCCCAGCCTCTTTGAAGATGAGTAGTTTGGATTCCTGGGCAGGACTTCTGAGACCTTTTAGGCTTATCCAGGTTCATTTTGTTCTTCCAGTTCTGTCACACTTTCCTAATTCTTCCTGTTTCTTGCCATTTTTTCCTGCACATTTGAAGAAACAACTACTGCTTAAAAGAATTATTCATAGATTGGCTTGCACATAGATAAACAGATAGATAGATTAGAGGGCCTCCCCCTGGCCCCCCGCCTCCCCGCACTGGGCAGGAGTTAAGCATTGTTAAATGTTGCTAAAGAACTGGTAAAGGCGTCTTTCTGACAAATACGTTTTAAATGTGTACATTTCTTTTAAGCCAGCTAAGGTGTTGGCGACTGGGTGATTTGACTCCCTCATTAACTGCTATTTAGGCCCTTCTTTGGTGCTTCAGTTTCCATGAGCAAGATTACCAGTCAGGTAGCACATTGCCCTTATGCCCTCTGCTGCTTTGCTTGCTCTGTGGATGCACTGAAGAAGTTATATCACAACCACAGTTGTTTGTTGTTAAATCCTGCATCTTGCCCTAGATGGCATTATCATGGCCACAGCTGCTCTAATTAGCTTATCCCAGACTTTTGACCTTACCAGTTACAGCAAACATCCAAACAACGCTGTTGCCAATTTTTGTGAGACTACAAGTCCAGCATTTCTTTTGTTATAACAGCAGAAGGCTTGCCAGGGAAGCAAACACGTTCTTCCTTTTTATAAGGGATTCTGTCATGAGTGGTACAAACGTAGTTCTTCACTTGCATGTCTGTTTGGTCCAAACACTATTGCTAGAACCATTTCCCCCCCTACAAATGGCTGTTTAGCTTCCTTTGCAACTCAGCTGGAAGAATCGCTCCTGTAACCGTCTCCAAGTTGCCTTTTCCTGCTTACATTTCATCCTGACAGTCATAAACTGAGTACACTCAGGTGGGCTGAGTTTGTCAGGCGAGGTAAGGATAGTAGAAGCCACCTCAGCGGTGTTGGGCATCGACAGTGATGAGGGGTGAGAGGGGAGGGGCAGAAAACATGGAAAGCAAGATACTAGAGACAGAAGGGAATGGTTAACAGTTGAGAGAAGACAAGAGAGGTAAAAGCCAAGAATGAATAAAGGTGATGAAGAACCAGGGGGAGAGAAACTTCAGGTCCTACTCTCTGGAAGCAGGCAGAGAGTTGCCAGACCTTTAGGTGAAAGGTCTCAGACACATGAATTCAGGTCCGAGAGCTGTCACTAGCTGCTCAAGAGATGTGGCAGTTAACGTTGGAGGGGTCAAGGTTTCAGTACCTGAAGCCTATTTCCACGTGGTAATATTAAGAGTCGCCACCCTTTGCTGATTCCTGCTACCTAGTGTCTGTTGTTGCCATTCACTGCCAAGAATTACAATATCTGACAAGCACTGGGACCACTGGCATTGCCAAATCGAGCACCTCGAGGTCTGGAACAAGTGGCCCCTAGCTTCAGGGGTTGGAGCTGTAAGCCCGTACAGCCTCAAGGCCTTGGTTGTTCAAAGGTAACCCAAGAGCGCAAACACTTGAAGATAACCTCATCTACTCATGGCAATGGAACCCACCCAGAAGATTAATAACGGGACCCTCATTGATCATTAGTCTGATCAATGACGTTCTTTCCAGCTGCCTTAACTGCTGTCATTCTTCCTCTGCTTCTCTTCTTGGAGCCAGTGATCTCTTGCGCCCTCTGGTGTTTGAGTATGTCAGTTCCTTTAACAGGGTTTGCCAGAGCCTGCCTTTTGAGACTTGTGGTAATCCTTTTCTTTCATTGGGGGTGAGGGGAGAGCCTCAGTTCCGTACATTTTCCAGCCTCAAAGTTTGGTGCTAGCGGTAGGGTGATGCCCACGTCCTGTTCTTTACTGCTTGTTGCTCTAGGCATCCAGATAATCACAGTTCCTTTCGGATCTGGTCAGAGGCGCCTTTGAACCTAGCTACTCAAAGAACACACAGACAAGCTGAGAGCCTAGTCACAGAGAAGTCAGGAACCAGGAACCCTCTCTTGGTCCTGAGCTGTATCAGTTTTAGAAAAAGGTAGATAAAGTGTAGTTTCTCTTAGTAACAATTTCATGTGGCCATTTTTGTTTTCTGGCTTGTGCAGCATGCTACAACATCTCACCTGCATTTAATAATTATTGCAGTATATGTGTATTCTTGTTGGTTTCTGTTTCTCACGAGGAATGAGGATGCTTACTTCTTCTCTTCTACCTTGCTAAGATCACTGTCCCCAGTTTTTCAGTGTTATGAAACAGCACAAAGATGTGGCAGAAATGATACAAATTTTCTTATATAGGAAAAGTTACAATTAAGAAAACAATTACCGTGAGGGATGGTGACTGCATACACTTTTAATTCCAACAAGAGGCACAGACAGGATGATCTCTGTGAGTTAGAGGCCAGCCTAGATGACAGAGAAGATTCCAAGACACCCAGGGCTACACAGAGAAACCTTCTCTTGAAAAAACCAAAAACCAACCAAACCACCACCACCACCAAACACACACACACACACACACACACACACACACACACACACACACACACACACACACACACACACCAAAACAAAAACACCACCACCATCATCACCACCATCACCAACAAAAAACCCAAATCCTCAGCTTTAATTTCTATTCTGGCTTTGAGAAGGCAGCACATTGTTATCTATGCTCTATGACATCACTCTGACTCTAACAACTAAATGAAAATACAGTTTGAATTCACAGTCTCCAAACTTGTTCATTAAAGTTGGTTTAGGAAGAAATGACAGAAGTTTCCTCACGAATAAGAATAAGCATTACCTAATTCTTTTGCTCCTAATCTAAACCAGATGAATTTTATCTATCAATCTACCTTTTCTGTTTTAGTTGTATCAAGTTGCTCATAGGTCTGATTCCTTTGAAACTCTGTTTTCTACAATGGTGCACACAGACTAAATGGGTTCAAATTAATGTGATAATATCTTTCAGGAAGGTAACCACTATCCACAGGAGTGAACTTAGGCTGGGTGCCTCTCAGTCCAAATGATAGTTACTAACAGCCACAAGCTGAATGGCCTTGGTTTTTGGCTGATTTTAAAGGTATGATCCCAGAGAAATGAACTCTACCTATACAGTGAGTTCTGCAAAATCTGGGAATTTGTGTGAAAATGTTTTAAGACCATTGAATGGAGATTATAAATCAGAATTTATACATTCATTTTCTTTCAGTTTTTCTTTATACCACAGAGGAGTGTGGTGGAGTTTGGCAAACACTAAGGAGTGTCTAATGAGTGAGAACCCTGGGCATCTTCCAGTGTTGTCTCTTATCAAAGGAAAGCCTTAGGCATCCTGGGAGCTCACATTTGGGAATAGCTCACATCTAAGAGATTTAGAGAGATCATGATTTGAAGGTACTATGTTTTCTGGGGATTAGATAATAACCTAGTTGAGAGAACAGGACTTTCTTCTTGTTTCTTCCTTATTGTCTTCTCTATCCCCAGCCCTAATTTTATAATCTTGAAAAACAGAATAGGCATTGCAAAAATGTGAGGAGGAGAACTGTGAAATAAACTAGAGTCTTTTCACTTCTCCTTCTGTCGACCACACCTTGGCATTTTTATAATAAAAGCATACTGAGATATTAACGCTGTTGTTTCTGTTAGAACCTGAGCACCACTTAAGGTTCAATCGATATAACTAAGATATTTTGTATATGTCATCCTGATCATGGGGATGGTAATAATGTGATTTAAAAGCTTTGTTCATGATTTTTCCCCCCTTCCCTTCTCTCTCTTGCTCCAGCCCTTCTTGTTCCAGTCCCTGCTCGATCTGGCCCAAAGTACACTGTAGCTGTCTTCAGACACCCATATCTCATCAGATCTCATTACAAATGGTTGTGAGCCACCTTGTGATTGCTGGGATTTGAACTCATGACCTCCTGAGGAGCAGTCGGTGCTTTTAACCACTGAGCCATCTTGCCAGCCCTTTGTTTATGATTTTTACAAGTTACTGATTCTTACTTGCTCAGCACTGTTGTAGGCACTGTAAATACATACATTTCGCTTTCAAAGAGTTGACAGGCTTGTTCTGGGTAGAAAGGTGAATAGCAGTTTTCAGCAGGTGGATACAACATGAAATATACTTGACTTTGAAGAAATAGTCTCTAGAAAAAAATAGATAAAAGTTATCACATAGCTAGTTGTTCTCAAGATGGTGCATCTTCCTGCTAGCTTTTGAATGAACAGCTTTTCAAATCTCAAGTCAAAAACAGTGTCTTGCCATTTAAGCATCAAGTCCTTGAGTTGGATTCCCTGACCCTCTTATTCTGTGTGGCTCCTCCAAGCAGGTTGCCTGTGTGAATTGTCACTAGGGCACAGCTACACCCAAAGTGAGACTGACTTTGGGTTTCAAAAGTGTTTATTTCTTTTCTCTGCTTATATTATTCTAAGATGTGGAAAAGTTACTTTCTCTTAATTCCTTATGAAATAGGAAAGATTCTTTTGAAAGTCTCACTACAGGGCTAGAGAGATGGCTCAGTGGTTAAGAGCACTGACTGCTCTTCCAGAGGTCCTGAGTTCAATTCCCAGCAACCACATGGTGGCTCACAACCATCTGTAATGGGATCTGATGCCCTCTTCTGGTGTGTCTGAAAACAGCAACAGTGTACTTGTATATATAATAATAAATAAGTAATATTTTTTTTAAAAAAAGAAAGTTTTCACTACAATGGAAGCAAATACAGCACAGGAGATAAATTATGATTCTATAGTTGCAGTTATGCACTGCAGGATTGTGGTGTGTGTGTGTGTGTGTGTGTGTCTATGTGTGTGTGTCTGTGTGTTTCTAACCTCTTTCTATTTATATCCAGGCTGTCTCCAGCAATGAAAGAACCAGAAATGTCTCACCCAGACTGTAGAACAGGCATGTGAAACAAATTACAGGGTGAACTAGGTCCATCCTGCTCAGCCCGTGGCATGCCTCTGGGCTCTTTGTCTTTCAGAAGAGCACCATCTTTCCCATATGATCGATTATAGAAAGACCCGTTGAGCAATACATTACACTCTTGTCCATAAAATATCCACATCCAATCAACCTTACAGTCCTGTAGGATCAGAATGTTTGTAGAATTATGAAGAGGATAGATATTATTAAAAACCACGGGGAGCCAAAAATGTGAGGTACAACGAAGCCGATTCACACCCTTCCCATCAAACTAAGTCACAACGACGAAGCCAAACAGCAGCAGCAGCACCTCAAACCCACAAATCAAGCAGAAGTGAGGCTCAAAACTAAATTTAAGGGTTGATCTCAACAAAATTGTGTTTCTTCTAAGTAAAAATTAAAACAATAATATATAATTTACTGAATGGAACTTTGAAAACTCTACAGGAAAACTTTGTCAAATCTCTCACTTTACCACTTTAACTATGTGTAAATAGGACGTATAGTGCATGATCCTATGAGGAAAATACAACATATAGTTTCCTTACCCATCCACCCATTTTATAGTACAACTATGCAGGTATGCTTACTTGATATCTATCTATCCATCTAGATATGCCTCTATATATTTGTGTTATCTATCTATCTATCTATCTATCTATCTATCTATCTGTCTGTCTGTCTGTCTATCATCTATCGATCTATCTACCTACCTATCATCTATCTATCTATCTACCTATCTATCTATCTATCTCTATATTTATCATCTGTCTATATCATCTCTGTATAATCTATCCTTTGCATCTATTCTCCTCCCTTCTCTTTCTGTCTTTATGTAGTTCAATTCTGACTTTCACAGTTTTAGTCGGCGAGGAAGTATATTAAGCAGAATGAAGTACTTATCCTGGTTGAATTTACTTCCTTGTAGAGAAGATAGATAAACTAAGGGCCAAAGAAACATTGCTATATCTGCTGGATTAGTTATGCTACAAAAAGTTAATATAGGACATGCAAGGCTGGCTTTTGCTTTTGATACAGTGTAGATATGAGACAGCATTTTCTGATAAGGGATCAGACAGAGATCATATCAAATCCTAGAAATGTCTGAGGAGAGAACATTACTTTCTGAAGGAAGAAAATAAAGAGATCCGGAAACTGTTATATATAGTGGATTAAGCAGGAACAGCAGGAAGAACAGTTGACATAGGCAGCAATGAGACTGAAGGGTGGACACATGAGAAAAGAATCATGAGGGAACATGAAACCATGGAAAGAATTTTAAATTTTATTTCCAGTTTCACAAAAAGAAAAAGGTTTGAAGTCGATACAGCAACCGGTAACAACAATTATATATCTATCTTACCTTCAGAAAGACAGATTATCAATTCTCATTCACATAAAGATGCCATGATAGGTGCTGCACTTAAGAGCCCTGGCTACTATTGCAGAGGACCTGGGTTGCATTACCAGCACCCATGAGGTGTCTCACAGTTGTATCTAACTCCAGTTCCAGGTGATTCAATGCTCTCTTCTGGCCTCTGTTTGTGCTGCAAGCACTTGGTGGACAGGTATAGTTGCAGGCAAAATAACCGAAGCCACAAACATAAATAAACAATTAAAAAGGACATCTCAACACGAGCATCCTGGTCAGCTTCAAAACCAGCAGGATTGGGATCCTCAAGCTTTCTGGTCAGTGGTCAGAATGTGACTTCAGATTTGGGCACTGAAGTGGCTTTATATCACCTGGATATTCCACCCATCAGAAATCGCATGGGAGAAAAGAGCTTTCTCTATCTGCAACGTTATGTGTTTGGGACAAGCTCAAGACATCTCTATTTAAATCCTATTGAGTAGAACTGGCTCACAGGGTGACCTTTGTCTTTGCGAGAAACTAGACACTGTTGTCTCCACTAGAGTCATCTGTGAACACCAGGGCTTCACTTTTCAAGAGGGTAGACACTGAAGAACTATCAGTAAGCTCTGAAGTTGTGAGAAGTCATTGGACAGGGTTGAGCATGGCATATAGATTTATATGACTAAGTCCATCCATTTGATTGTTGTGTACAAAAAGATGTCAATAGTCAAAGCAGGGAAACCAGCTTGCAGTCTGTGACCATAAACTGCATTCTATTAACACCACTCTGGAGATGGTCTGATAGATTTTTAGCTGCAAAGCTCACCCTGTTATTAACCACATGATCCCGTGCTGCATCCTGAAGATTTTAGTCCCCGATTGATACGCTTAATCTCTGTTTGTAAAAGATTACAGAACCACTTGACAACATAGAAATCGTCTTATACTCCTCTGAGATTTTTTATCAAATCTCATTAAAAGGAAAACTTACCTGTATTTTTTAATATAAAGAAAGCTTTTACAGACTTAGCACATGTTCGGGTCAGTATGTTACTAGTCTTAAGAGAAATCAGTGTAGACTTAAAAGCAGGGCTGCCCACTCCATGGCATAACCTCACGACAAACATTCTCCACTCTCCGGGCAGCCTATGTGGACTAGATTTAGAAAGACTATTTCTACTTGTGCTGGCTGGTTTTATGTCAACTTGACACTGTAGTACCAGGAAGCGTTCCTGAATCCCAAAAGACCAATCAGGAGCCGATCTAATGCAGTCTCACAAGGGTCTTTATTCACAAGTTTGAGCTTGGATTTAACCTTACCACTCACCCATAACATACTTTTGGTGGAGAAAAAGCTCCGAACACTCATCGGGACAAGGCTTTATAGAAAATGACAAGCAAGGGCTGAGTGTTTCTAGCCTGGAAAGCATCTATTTTTTTTTTGGGGGGGGGTGGGATCTACTATGGCCTTTAATGTAATTGGCTGGTGCTGGGAGACAAACCATAAACTTAACTTCTGTTTTCCTACTGATTGGTGGTTGTTAGGCAGGGGTGATCTTGTAACCTGGGGGTGCAGATCTATTGTGGGAATAACTTGGAGACTGGTGCTAGATGCTGGATTTGTTGGGGGGATAGCCTGGAAATTGGTGCTAGATGCAGATTTTGCTGGGGTAGGGGGAGCTAACCTGGAGACACATGTCTTGTTGGGGGTAGCCTGGAAACTGGTGCTAGACATTGTTCTGTTAGTTCACTTGAGCTCAAACTTAGGTCAGATGCTCTAAGATGGAGTCTGAACCCAAAAAGTTTGGTCTCTCAACACAAGCTAGAGTCATCAGAGATGAGGGAACATTAACTGGGGAAATGCAAGCTTTAGGGCATTTTTAAAATTAGTGACCAATAGGGGAGGGCCCAGCCCATTGAGAGTGGTGCCAGTCCCGGGACTGGCATTGCGGTCCTGAGCACTGTAAGAAGGTAGGCTGAGCAAAGCCATGAGGAGGAAGTCAGTAAGCAATACCTCTCCCTGGCCTTTGCATCAGCTCTTGCCCCTGCTCGAGTTCTTGTCCTTACTTTCTCTGATGATGAATTGTGAAGTGTGAGTGTAAGCTGTAAGGTTTGGGTCACCGTGTGTCATCAGAGCAATGAGGACCGTACTAAGATGCCACTTACTATGAATAAAGCTGCTATGAACATAGTTGAGCACATGTCCTTGTGGTACGGTAGGGCATCTTTTGGGTATATGACCAGGAGAAGTATAACTGTGTCTTGAGGTAGAATTATTCCCAATTTTCTGACAATCCATCAAGCTGTTTTCCAATGTAGTTGCGCAAGTTTGTGCTCACACCAGCAACGGAGGAGTGTTCCCCTTGTTTCACATTCTTGCCAACATGAGCTGTCACTTGAGTTTTTGATCTTAGCTATTCTGATAGGTGTAAGATGGAATCTCAGACTAGCTTTGATTTGAGTTTCCCTGATGACTAAGGATGTTAAACATTTCTTTAAGTGCTTCTCAGTCATTACATATTCTTCTGTTGTGAATTTTCTATTTAGCTCTGTACTCATGTTCTCATTGAGTTACTGGTTTGTTGGTGTCTTTATATATTTTGGATATTAGACCTCTGATTGATGTACAGTTGGTTAACAGTGGGGGGGGGGGAGGAGGAAGTGTGTGTGTGAAGGTGGGACTTGGAGGAGAGGAGGGAGCGGGAGGCAATCAGGATGCAGCGAATAAATAAATAAATTAATGTAAAAAGATACCACTTTCTATAAATATCTCTCCAAAAGAATATGAGATAAGAGAGAGGGGGAGGAAAAAAGGGAGGGGGAAGGGAAGGAGAGAAAGAGATAGATAGATAGATAGATAGATAGATAGATAGATAGCTTTTGATAACAAAGTTTAGTGCTGAAGCCAAAGCCAAAGATAATATTGAAATACTACTTACATTTTTAATTATTTCCTATAATTGTCCAGGGTAATTGTTCCCTTTAAGCGTATTAAATAATGTATAATGTTTGCAGCAAAGAGATGATGGTTAATCTTTGTTTCTGGAGATATTTTCCCTTGTGGCTAAAGAAATGAAGTTTGTATTATGCATGCCCCAGGGCAAATTGAAAAAAGCGAAAGTAAGGGAAGAAAAAGAAGCTAGGAAACAGGTCATTACTTTTCATTCGATAAATTGTGTTACTTGATTTCTAAGGCGACTTGATGTGTTTGGTGTCTTGATAATAAAGCCAGCTGATTGTGCAGGTTTGTGACAAGGACAAGAAGTGCTAGGAAAGTCAAAGTCATTCTGTTTCCTTCAGTGAAGTCATTGGTTCAGGACAGCACCACATAACCAGTCAGTCCGACACAGAGGGTGCCAAATACTAGACTCTTTTTTTTTTTTTTTCTTTAAGTGGGGCAGGATGGAGAGACCAGAGCAACTCCATCTTGGGTTCAGACTCCATCTTAGAGAACCTGACCTAAGGTTGAACTCTACCAACAAGCCTGTGTACCTAACACTAGTTTCCAGGTTATTCCCCAACAAGCCTGCTTGTTGCACCTAGCATCAGTTTCCAGGTTACTCTCTAACCAGCCTACACCTCTAACAACCACCAATCAGGAGGAAAGCAGAAGTTAAGTTGATGGTTTGGCTCCCAGCACCAGCCAATTTATTTTAAAGGGCAACAAAATTTTGTAATAGCCCCCAGTTAAATGCGTGTCAGGCTCGAAACCCCCTAACTTGTTTGCTTGCCTCTATAAATGCTTGCTTTGAAACTGGGCTCTGGGCTTTGCCCTCCAGTCCTGCTGCTTCAGGGTCAGCAGTGAGGCCAAGACCCAGCTTGAATAGAGACCCTAAGGCGATTGCATCGGAGTCGGCTCCTTGGTGGTCTTTTGGGTTTATGAAGGGGCACAGCAGGACAAGAGACGATCAACAATTAGCGACGAGTTCATTACAAATTTTTTAGTGACTTAAAGTGAACACATCAACAATATATGTTCACCACAGCATTTGAGCTGGGAGAGGTCCTGCATCTAATTAATAAGAGTAGCCCACTCTCCTCATTCTAAAAATGGTTAGGAGTGAAATTCAATACTTAGATGTCCTTCAATTTGTTTTCTCCCTTTTATTCTACTATAGTTGTTTAGGCATCACTGAAATATTATGAATATAAGTGAGGCTGGGTTCACTACTAAAATCCATGAACTAGAAAACAGCTCAAATAATCTGCCTTATTAAAAGGAATATCTTCTTTTGAAAGTTTGAATTTATGTTTTTCTAATTACATCTTGCATGGTGGGTCATCAAGAAGGGAAAAATATTCATGCTGTGGAAAAAAAAAAAAAGAGGGCTTTTAAAAACCGAAATTGTCTTTGTCTTTAAATTTTCTCTTTGGGAGATTTATCAAATATTGCAGGAACTGAAAGTTGATAATTACAGTGTTTGCCCAGGAAAAAGTTACCATATGCTTCCAAACTATTATGTGGGAGCCCAGTTTTAATGAGTCATAGATGAGTGATTTAATTGCACTCATTCCTTTTATACTAATTACCTAGCGAAAGGAAATGATATTCTTTGCTTTTATGTTGCTCCCAGTCGACATATACTAAATGGTCCCAATCTCAAGACACCACCGTGCTCTGATTTTTCTCCCAGCTTCAAAGTAAACGTTTTAGACTATGGAGAAAGGCAGAGACCTACTGGAAAAAAAATGATATTTTAAACCAGTAAATAAGAGAGGGCATCTGGACATCATAGATGGCAAAGCAAGACAGTTGAGAATCATCAGGCAGAAGTTAAAATTGTTAGGGATTGTGGCATGCACTACTAAGATGGAGGACATTGGCGGGAAGATTACCAATGGGTGTTGCTTGTCAATCCCCAGGAAGGAGCAGGGGCCACGCTGTGTAGGATACTTGAATCAAGTCTGAAGGTGTTATTTGTTTATAGCTAATTTTTCATTAGATGATACAGTTACTGCCCTTTAAATGGTTTGAATTGCCACTGGAGTGCTCAAGTATCTGCAACCACCGAAATTCCGCTTCCCCCAGGAATCCTGAAAAACACTGCACCTGACGTCAGAACTTCCGTCCTAGCAGAGGGTGTTGGGGCCCCCGCCCCTTCAAATCACTGTGTGTAGAAAAAGAACAGCCTTTCTCAGGGGGGCATTCTTCTTCATCAGAGAGAAGTGCTGGGCATTTGAGAAACTAATTTGAAGGACAGGAGAAACCAATACAGGGGCTAAAGCTGACATAAAATTACTGTTGGAAAACGAAATTTAAGTTAAGTGTTAGCATATGAAAAGTAAACCCAGCCGGGCGGTGGTGGTGGTGGTGCACGCCTTTAATCCCAGCACTTGGGAGGCAGAGGCAGGTGGATTTCTGAGTTCGAGGCCAGCCTGGTCTACAGAGTGAGTTCCGGGACTGCTAGGGCTGTACAGAAAACCTCCCGTCTTGGAAAACAAAACAAACAAACAAAACAAAACAAAACAAAACAAAACGGAATGAAAGTAGAGACCATCAAGAGAATGGACATCTAGACAAGAATGAAGTGAAAGAGGCCGGCCTAGATAGTGAGCGAGGAGAGGAAGGAGGGTTAGAAGAACAGTGAAGCTGCGGAAGAAGGAAGGAGTAGCCGCAAGGGAGAAATACCAGATACAAAATAGTCGCTCCGCACCACAAACAGAACGGACCAATTCAGAAGGACCGCTCAATTCCAGTGACAGCTGACTCAGAGCAATCAAACCAATGACAGGGGTCGGTAAATCGCTACACTTTAAAGATAAAGGAAAAAAGACCCTCAGACCCCAGGCCTAATTAATAAACATACCACCAGCTAATAATATGTGAATCGCTCATGAAATCGGCCTATCAGTCTTCTCGAAAGCAGCATGTAAGGTAAGATGAAAATAAACATTACAGGACGTGTGGGCAAACAACAGGACCACACAAGTGGTCCTCAACCTGTGGGTCGCGACCCACCGAGATCGCACATCACCAATTTACTATTACTGCAGCAAAATTGCCAGTTATAAAGTAGCAACAAAATAAATTTATGGCTGAGGGTCACCACGACCTGAGGAACCATATTTAAAGTGTGGACACATTAGGAAGGCTGAGAACCACTGCTTTAGATGTACTTTAAGTGTCAAGCCTGTTGATGAAAAAAAAATGGAAACGTTCAAAATATGAGGGTTTTTTTCTTTTTTCCCCTTTATTGAAACTAGATTCTTTTCTCACACAATACATCATGATTTTCTCACATATTACATCCTCCAGCCCTTACATTGACTATTTAATTGATGAGCCAAGGCTAAAATAAAATGGTGTTGAGAAAGAACACCATACAAGCATTATGCCTCTTAATATCAGAAACCATAACCTCAAAATGGGAAAACAGAAACATGGAGGACAGGGTAGAACAAACTCAATAACTGATACACTGTCACTAGTTACGCTCAAATAACACCACCATAAATGGATCACTCAGATGACTCTCGCTAAGGAAGCCAGAGTCAAGATACAAGTTACAAAGTACAAAGATAATTTTAGCACGCACATAGAAAGTTACTGTGTTTTAAAATAAGTGAGTAAAGAGGCAGCTTATGTAGAAAAAAGTAAATATAGAGTTATAACTAACATAATCATTATAGAGACTAAGCAAGTCAGTCAGTCATTCCAACAAACGTCCACGGATAGACTTTAATGGTTGAAAGAAAAAATATTTTCAGCTTAATTCACAAATGGGACTCAAGTGTGCGATGTGAAGGACAGATCTAAGGCTAAGGGATTGAGAGGAGGTCAAGAAGATCAGAAGTGAACCAGGGCCAGTGAAGACGAAGAGAGTGCATGGGTTATTGACAGAGATGTGGACAAACAGCAGCCAAGCCAAAATGTGTTAGAGACGGTGCAAAAACCCCGCTCCAAGATGGAAGCACAAAGATTATGAACACCTATGCATTAAATTACTACCATAAGCAGTGTGTAATGACACTTAGTGGCCACATTCTGAAGTCGGGGATTTTTACACATCTCTCTAAGATTAAAATGACAACATTTTATGTTGTATTTAACATTTTATGATGTGTATGTAACAGGCCTTTGTACAAACAAAATCAACTACATAGAGCTTATAGTCCCATAACATTCCATAGCAATGGAATAAAAACAGAACTTAGTTTATAGGATATGAAAAACCTTAACAGAGATAATCTATTGTTGTAAAAGGTAGGTTTTATTTCAATTGAGATACAGGAAGGCCAACAGACCAAGAGCAAATTGCCACGGAAAAATTAGTTCAGGGAGTTGGAAAGATGTCTTAGAAGTTAAGAGCAGTGTGTGCTTTCCCAAAGGACCTGGATTCAATTCTCAGGAACCTGCATGGTAGTTCACAGCCAAAGGATTCAACTTCCTCTTCTGTTCTCCATGTATACCACCTGCTTGCAGTGTACAAATACATGTGGGAAAAACACTCACAGAAATAAATAAAAATAAGGAGATGTAAAAAAAAAAAATAACCCCAAACTATCCTTAGTCTGTTAAACTTGCAGATTCCTAAAGGGGTGTGTGTGTGTTGTGCACAGAGGGCCTCATAAAGAGTATGGGGTCAGTAAAGAAACAAATCGGGGGGTTGGGGAAAGAGAAACATATTCTTTCCTGTGGCTTCTGGCAAGGCAAGGCAATGTGTGTTTAGGATGAGCTTGTTAGAACAACTTTTCATGAGTTCTAGAATGTCCATGGATGGGTGATCCTTGTCTTTGGGAAGATGAAGCCAGATAGAGGATAAACCCAAAGTCCTAAAACCTGGCATATGGGTCTCGAGGGTTAATGGGAAGGTGAGTTGATGTGCTTTTCAAAGGTGTTCGCTATCTCCAGGAGTTACTCCCAAGGAAGGCAAGTCTTGCTAGAGTCAGCAAAGTCACAAAACACGAAACCACTAAAACCACAAAATGACATAATTAACAGATCGGTGAGTTGGGATATGCTTACAGACTTTGAAAAACACTGGTAAGTTAGGATACACAAACGAAAATGATTGAACTTAAATATTACAGCCAGTGAAGTAAGGCAAGAATAAAGCTTTACAAGGGGGACAGAAGAGAGATAATGTCTCCATTTCCAAATGATATAATTATATGGTTAAATGTTTTTAAAAATTTATAAAAAATTTGTTGGAACTAAAAAGTAAACTTACAGGTTACAAGGTGGGATGGTCAAAGGGAAGGGAAATCACAGTACTACAGAAGATAAAAAGGAGGAAAGGGGGAAACAGGAGGCAAAAGGGAGAGGATACATATACAGTTAAGGAACGGTTTATAAAAGGACTACTTACTGGAAATGTCTAAAATTAGGTGACTATATGACGCAGAATAACAAAGTATAAAATACAAAATAAGTAAGATAATGATGCTGAGTGTGGAAAGAAAATAAAAACTCACACAGTTCAGGAAAAAAAGTAGCTTATTTTTGGATCTTCAGGTACATTCTTTGAGTGGAAGGACCGGCTGAATTGTGGGCTCTTCTTTTTCCTGCGGCTTTACGCTGAAGCTTAGCAGAGACCGCACTTTGCAGCTCTCTTTTGCGTGCCAGCGCCCTCTGCTGGACACAGTCAGCATTGCAGTTTATTTGTCCCAAGTTCTCTGAGATAGCATTCTTTCAGTGACTAAAGTTTTATCAGGGAATTAGCCAATGACACTCTGAAGCAGGCGGAGGATATATATTCTCACCTCCCAGACCTCCTACGCATCACTTTTTCCCACCCGCTGGTCTCAGACTAATCTTTCTCAGACATCAGGGTATTACTTTTAGTTGATAACCAGGGCTAGCCTCAAGGGTAGGGCTGTGTCTCTACTTCCTTGCCAGAGCAGAGACATCTAAGGATTACTGACCTAAGGCCCGGGCTCTGGATCTCAGGCCTCAGGTATTTAACAATAAGCTCAATATTTAACAATAAGGTCTCTCCCAGGATGGTACAGGCCCACCACCCTCTGTTAGAGTGACCAAATGGGACTTCCCTGTTCTGCTGATCCAAGAGACACAGAATCACTGCCTCACCTCGGTCCTCACTTGAGTTAGAGCCCTGTGAAGGTTGTGGTCTGGTTGGAGGGTGGGGTTGCCTGAGTCTGACCTGGCTTACATTTACGATCTTCTTCTGAGCCTCACCCCAGGGTCTCGGAGTTGGTGTTTTGGCTCACTTCGGATCTGTGAATCCGCTCTCTTTTTCGTGCAGTTACCGCTGAGGTTTCTTTTCACTCCCTTTGCGGACTGTTTAGGGCTCTTTTCCTTTTTTTAGTTAGAAAAACACACTCTCTCTGTGTTATCTATATCTGTATCTGTATCCGCATCCGTATCTATATATAGATATAAATAACTTTAAAAAACATGTGTTTAGTGTGTGTGTGTGTGTGTGTGTGTGTGTGTGTGTGTGTGTAGGGTGTGTGCTTGCCTGGTGTACCTTTGCAAACCAGAGGACAACTTGTGGGACTCGTTTCTCCCCTCCACCATATGGCATCCAGGCTTAATGACGAGGGTTTTCGCTTGCTGAGCCATCTCACCGGGGTCCCAGTTCCGAGTTTTATTCCGACTCTTTCACACCAGCCGCCATGGAGGCAGCTTGTAGCCCATCATGAGGTATAGGACAGATACTAAATGTGTTGCTAATACACAGATTCATACACTTATGTTTAAGAGGAGAGTGATAATGAATACTGGGTGCGCTTGGGATGGAAGAGATGCTTTTCTCCCTGTGGAGAATGCTGTGGGCTGAGGCTCTGGGCTGCCAGCCACCTACATAATTACACTTGGCTACAATCTCTGAGCTCATTGCAGATCAGATGATCCGGTGCTACCTCTCAACGTAGCTTTAAAGGAACTACTATTTTTCTTTGTTTAAACAATGAGCATTAAAACAATATAACCGAAGATCTGCCAGTTTATGACTCAGGGGTCCGGTCACTGTTTCTTTTGAATATAATATTTTAATAAAAATATGCTCAAGTCCACTTATTTGCATAGTATCTTCTCTCGCTTTCCCTTTATTGCTGCACTGCTAAGTAGCTGAAAGGAGAGAAGATGTCTTACAAAGTTGACCACATTTGCTACGAGAAATCTTTAAATAAAAGCTAACCCTTGGTCTGTAAGTTCAAAGGACTTATGGGTCTTGAATCAATTAAACTTACGGCGCTGTCTGTGGTTAGCACCAAGAAAACCGTTCAGTTGATCGGTAAAGTTGTTCCTCCTGTGGAATAGTAACTTTGGTGGCTGTCCCTTTAAAAATAGGCCCTGAAATTAAATGTCTTTGGAATATGCTATGCATTTCTGTCTTGAAAAATCCTCATCCGTACTAAAACACGACAGAGATTCAGTGTCTTCTGGGCTCTGCGGAAACCTACACACACAGAGCATACATTTTATACACAATGCATAGTTAAAACAGAAACATTGAAAAGGCCTCAAAGAGACACTTCCTGTTTTTATTTTTATGTTAAATAAAACACATGCATAAATTATTACTTTAAAAAGCTCAGTGTGGTATAAATAGGAAAACAGTGATAGCTTCATATTCATTGGATATGCTGTAAAAATGGAATTTAATCCGAGTAAAATTATACACACACAAAGCAATTGAGTAGACAGAAAGTTGCAGGATTGTAAATAATCGTCTCCTACAAGAGTGTAACAAGCGAGTGTTGGGGATCAGGGCACAGATGGAAGAGTTTCTAGGACTTTAGAGCACTCATTTATGACAAACATGGAATATTTCAATAGTGGGCAGAGGAGATTTTACATGCTCCCGACACACACAAAACGATTTGTGTCTGACATAAGAGGTATATTTTACTTTATTGTAATATATATAGTAATATGTCATATATATTATTGATATATATATGTATATATGTACATATATATATCTCAAATGACAGGTGGACTTCATCAGCCCAAACATTTGTTATATGCTACTAAAAAATAAAAAATTTAATCAGAGGAAAAAGATTAACCCTGTACCTTTTATGAGCAACTGTGAGCAGGTGTCTGGACACAGAAAGAATCACTTCTCACAGGTTTGTAAAGCTTATGGTAAGTTTAAAATTGCTGCACGTTATTAGGATAAATTGTTTAAACAAACCACTGCTTCTTGTTTTCTCTTCTTCTACTTCTCAAGGGCTCCAAAACCCATTCTGTGCAATGCTTGTTTGTACACGATCCTTGGGGACTTCGTGTGCCTGTGGTTCCTTCTGTCTTCTATGCTGGCCTCTTTGCTGCACACAGTTTATTCAATAAGCCTTTTCAACTAGTTGTAGCATTCAGAACGTGTTGTTTAATTGTTGTTGTTAGTTTATTTATTCTTGTTTGAGGCTTTAAAAAATGCTGAAATCGAATCCTTGTTATGTTTTGATAAGGTTCATTCTTTAAAGTAAAATAGCCCTACAGCACGATTTCTAGGCCAGAAGTCAAATGTAATTAAACATCTTTTATAGAACCTGTCTTGAAATTAACTGAGTCTCGAGTGCCATGTTCTTTCTCTATATCCTGACTAGCAGTAAAATACCCCTTATTTGAGAAATGCAAATGCATATACTGTCACATTTAAAAGTAAATACAAAGCAAATGTGTCATGCTTTAATCACCCCTCCTTTTACAAATGGTGCCATCCTACAGACACAAGCACAGGGCCACATTCTTATTTATGGTGCCAGCTTTTGTAAAAATGTATCATGGACTTCAGAAACAAATAAGTTGAACCTATTAAAGAAAGAAGTATTTCAGCTGATTATTGAGCAAGCTGCAGTTACTATTTTGTGGTTATTAAACTCATCCATAATCGTCTCAGCACTCATTTTCTAAAGTTAGGTAGCTCAGACATCAGAGGAAGTACACTGGTGCCCTGTAGATGTTATTCTTATAATTGTTTGTTGGAGCCAATTAGCCTGGGAGTTGAAACTTACCTAGATGAACTCCATGTGTTTTCCTGTTTGCCCCTATTGTTAGGTAATAATCCCGTTGGGGATTTTAGCTTTCTCTCAGGACTCTCAGGTTCATATTAACCATGGATTGACAATGAGGGATTAGAGCAGTGGAAAGTATCAGGAGTGCAGTGCTTGCACAAGGAACTTTTATCTGCTGGTCTCTAGTTAAGGCTACAAAACAAGCCAGTCTCTTCTAAAGTGAGGAGCTGTGGTTTTGAATCAATGAAATATCCTCCCATGTAGGTACACTAATTGTAATGACAAAAAAAAAACTCATGTCTTAAAAAGACTGTAATATGGAGCTGGGTCCTTTGTGAAGCTGGCTTCTTCTCTCTTTGGAAATAGAGGTATTTTCTGAATTGAAACTAGTAAGAACCAGACTGGTTGTTAGTGTCCCTTCCTCTCTGTAATTCCATATTATAATTGGTTTGACCGGTAGTGGTTGCTTTTACTTTAAAATTAATTCCGTCTGATATTTTATAAATGTAAAGTTAAGTGTTAATTAAAATTATATGAAAAATTTCATATTTGTGATTGGAAGATGAGCAACAGCAAAAGGTTTTCTCCTTCTTCCCCCACCCTTTCTCCCTTTTCTTCCCTCTCCTCTTTCTCCCCCTTCCTCCTCCCAAATGTATTCACAAATAATGAGTATCAATAGGCTGCTTTTCCTGTGGTTCAGAGAAATTCTCACGTAGAATCCTGTGCACTCATCTCCATGCCTGGGAAGGGAACAACATGTGCCGGTTGCCAGTCTCAAGGGAACAGTCTTGCACAGTTTGATACTTTTTGTCAACATTCTTTGGCAGAAGGTTTTGCACAAATATTACTTGAGTTAATCAGTACACTTGTTCAAGGTAAAGCAACATTGTTGCTGACATACAAGTAGGGGGAATAACCAGAATCTCCAAACCCACAGCACGTCAGCATCTATAGTCTGGACAGAACTGCAGGACAGAAAGATCTTTGCATGCGTCCCTTTCACAGGGAAGGTGAGGGACTTTGGAGGCAGTCTACTTGAGGTTTTACACTCCAAGAACCTGGAATGGCTAAGTATTAACATTATAGTACACCTTGTTGTAGGAGGGACCAGGACACAGCCAGGACATCTGGACTGTTCTTACTTCAATATAACACATTCTTGGTGCATTCTGCTTGAGACTTGCAAGCAAGCTAGGAGGAGAGCTGCTCCTCTAAATTAATCTGGGGTCTGGTGGCTGCAATGTGTCATTCATTCCTAATCTAGACACCTCTGACAAAGTTGAAAGACCTCTTTTCTCCTGCTGCAGTTTCTAAAGATATTCATGCAGAAAGGTCTAACTATGCTGTCCTGAAAGTGTGGCTCAGAAACTGAAAAAAAAAAAAAATCATTCTTAGATACTTCTCTGAATTCCTTTGTGAGAATTCTGCCCTTTTGAAAACTTCATCTGATTCCACAACTGGATGTGGAATAGGCACATCAGATAATAATCTTGACAATAAGGATTTGGTCCAATAGCTAAATGCAAAATTGGCAAAATCACAAAGACAAAGCTGCAATTAAGGCAGTTGCCTCCATTTCCTCTGCCACAGCTCTGTGGTCCAACATGGTTTTGTTAATGTAGAGGTTTTTACCCTTCATTGTTAATGAGTACAGTCTCTCTTTTGTGGTTTATTTAGTATTGAATGAGTTTATTGAAATCAGGTATATTCTGCTTCTGATGTATTTTTAACCCATTTGGATAAAATATATGCTTGTGTATGCAATAATGTAAAACAATATTGAGGGGAGGAAATAAGACTCACAGGAGTCAAGCCAATTATGAGTAATGATTCCAAATGGACAGGAAAGGTATCAATTATTTATGTGAAACACAAGGCAAAAGTACTTATGAATGATGCGCTTTTGGATAAATATTTTTACCAGGAATTGTGAGTAATCTTAGGAAACAAGGCAACATTGTTTTAGAGAAGTCATTCTGGACACTCCATTTTGTTAAACCAGGAATTCTTTCCTGTCCTCTGCTGTAGAGTTTTTGGTAGCAAATTTGTTTGTCACTTGATACACCTAGGAAGAGAGGACATTAATTGAAATACAAGTACTGTTGTATTGCCGTATGAAGCAGTTTCTTGACTGGTAATTGATGTGGGAGGGCATAGCCCACTGTGGGTGGTACCATTCCTAGGCAGGTATTAGACAGGTAGCTAAACATAAGCATGGAGAAAGCCAGTAAGCAATGTTCCTCCATGGTGTCTGCTTTAGTCTCTTCCTCTAGGTTCTTGCCTTGACTTCCTGTGGTGAAATATTCCCTCCCCCACCTGAGTCACTTTTGGTTATGGTATTTCTTTTTTTACCCCCATTAATTTGCTTATTCACTTTACATCTGGATGGCTGCCCTGGTTATGGTATTTCTTACTGCAGTAAAAAAAAAAAGCAAAGTAGGAGAGAAATTGCTACCTAAAAATTATGGCTGTTCCTGTGATGGACCTAACCATGTTGTCTTTGGAAAGTAGAAACTTTAGACATTTGAACAGGAGAAGCTGTGAGTGCTCAGAGCTTGGTGCTTGATGGGGTGGCTGTTCTGGGGGAGCTTGGAATATATATAAATGTGGAGAGATGTACAGACAACAGATACCCCACTTCTGATGTTTCAAGGGAGCAATGACTTTATCAGTGCTGTTCCTGTAATAGTCTGGATCAAAACCCCCTTTGAAGTGAAATCTTTGTTTCAGTGGGACAATGGATGCTGGTTAACTGGAGCGGAAAAGCCATTTGTGATTAACAAATGGGAAGGATTTCCCCAGGGTTAGTACATAGACTCTATAGTCCAGTGGAGGGCCAAGGTTACATATCAAGTTGGCAGAACAACTTCACAAATAATATGTAAGACTCTTCAACATGGAACTGGCTTTGAAGACATGAAAGGGTCATGGAGAACACTTGGGGCTTACACTATGTGTGAGGTCCACAAGACAGACCATGAGAGGCACTGGCAAAACTGCAACCTCAGTTGCAGTGAGACGCCAGCGTACCAGAGATGGCAGGACCCTGAGGACTTGTGCCAGACATTGTGTCAGGCAGCTACAGGTGTGGAGTGGATCTGGCCTGAACCCACAAGAAAAGCTGTGCTGCAGATGGAAGACCTGGAGAAAGCAATGGGGCTGCCCGTGTTTATTTTTATGTATTTATTTTTTTGTAGCTAGAAGATGGGTGAATTTCAGATGCTGGACCCTGAGCTACTGGTTTTGCTGGATGTTGGGTTTTGCTTTGGTCTGAAGTGGTGCACCTGGTTGTTCCTTTCTGAAACAACACGTTTGTTTTGTGTTTTTATGGGATTTCCTAAGTGTATGAATGTTGTGTCTCTGTCTATAGGTGTTTCTTGTGCTTTTTCTTGGACTTTTTTCCTTTGGTTTTGTTGCTTTGTCCTATTCTGGTTAGTTTGTTTTGTGTTACCATACTTTACTACTACTCCCTAGAGGCCTGCTTTCTGATGAGAGACAGAAAAGTTGTGGATATGGATGGGTTAGGAAGTAGGAAAAATCATGAAGGAGCTGGGGGAGAAGAAATTGTAATGGGGATATACTATATATAAATCTAATTTTAATTAAAAAATAGAAAAAACTGTAACTTATTTATTTATTTATAATATTGGATATTTTATTTACATTTCAAATGCTATCCCCTTTCCTGATTTCCCCCTCAGAAACCTCCTATCCCATCCTCCCTACTCCTGCTTCTATGAGGATGTTTCCTCACCCACCCATTCATTCCCACCTTCCTGTCCTGGAATTCCCCTATGCTGGGGCATCAAGCCTTAAGGTCATCTCCTCTCATTGTTGCTCTACAAGATCATCCTTTGCTACATATGTGGCTGGAACCATGGGTTCCTCTATGTGTTGGTTGGTGGTTTAGTTCCTGGGAACTCTGGGGGGATCTGGATGGTTGATATTATGGTTCTTCCAATGGGGTTGCAAACCTCTTCAGCTCCTTCAGTCCTTTCTCTAACGCTTCCACTGGGGACTCCATGCTCAGTCCAATGGTTGGCTACAAGCATCCGCTTCTGTATTTGTTAGGCTCTGGCAGAGCCTCTCAGGAGACAGCTATATCAGGCTCCTTTCAGCAAGCACTTCTTGGCATCCACAATAGTGTCTGGGTTTGGTGACTCTATATGGGATGAATCCCCAGGTCGGGCAGTCTCTGGATGGCCTTTCCTTCAATATTTGCTTCACACTTCGTCTCTGTATTTCCTCCCATGAGTATTTTGTTCCTTCTTCTAAGAAGGACTGAAGAATCCACACCTCGATCTTTTTTCTTCTTGAGCTTCATGTGGTCTGTGAGTTGTATTTTGGGTATTGCAAGCTTTTGGGCTAATATCCATTTATCAGTTAGTGCATACCGTGTGTGTTCTTTTGTGATTGGGTTACCTCAGACAGGATGATATTGTCTAGTTCTATCCATTTGCCTGCAAATTTCATGAACTCATTGTTTTTAATAGCTGAGTAATACTCCATTGTGTAAATGTACCACATTTTCTGTATTCAATTCTCTGTTGAAGGACATCTGGGTTCTTTCTAGCTTCTGACTACTATAAATAAGGCTGCTATGAACATAGTGGAACATGTGTCCTTGTTATATGTTGGAACATTTTTTGGGTATATGCCTGGGAGTGATATAGCTTGGTCCTCAGGTAAATACTATGTCAAATTTCTTGAGGAACCACCAGACTGATTTCCAGAGTGGTTGTAACTTATTTTTTATTTTATAGAATTCCACAGTTAAGAGACTTTGGAGGTTTTATGAGAAGTTGGTCTTTTAAGTCATTGATCGATTTAAAAGACTGTAGAACCTTTAAACGTTGGATTATATTATATAGTTTGAGATTAGCATTAGCATTAATCCTGGAGACAAGAAAAACTTATGCTTCAACAATGATGTGTTTGTGTGTGAAGCTGACAAAAGATTTATGATGGCTGATCTGGTCAACTTGACACACTCGAGAAGA
Source organism: Arvicanthis niloticus (assembly GCF_011762505.2). Taxonomy (NCBI): domain Eukaryota; kingdom Metazoa; phylum Chordata; class Mammalia; order Rodentia; family Muridae; genus Arvicanthis; species Arvicanthis niloticus. Next base: position 37,265,776 of record NC_047676.1, on the reverse strand, counting down.
GGAACCCTTAATTGAATTTCTTCCATCAGATTAGTCTGTGGGCATGTTTGTGTGTGCCTTGTCTTGGCTGATAATTGATGTAAGAGGACTTAGCCCATTGTGAGTAGTATCACCCCAAGAGACTTGGTAAGATAGGCAGCTGCAAATGAGCCTGGGGGTAAGCCAGTTAGCAGCGTGCCTCTATGGTTTGTGCTTCAGTATCTGCCTCTAAGTTCTACCCTGCACTTCTGCCATGGCTTCCCTTGCTGAACCTGTGAGCTGAAGTAAACCTTTTCTTACCAGAGTAACTTATTGTCATAGTATTTATCATGGGAACAGAAATCAAACTCTCAGAGCTTGTGTAGGACCAGCTTTACCCAAATGCCTGAGCTAATATGTTTGTATCACACTTTATCCTTATTGAATATAAAATACCAAATCTAAGTTTGTAAAGAGACCTTTGTTGAGATGTTGAAATATAATCCTTCATCCTCTTCAAACAAGAAATATATATGTATATATATATATACATATACACACACATTGATAATGTATATATATATACATACATATATATGGATGATGTATATACATACATATATATGGATTATATATATATATACACACACACTAATATATGGTGATAGCCTTTATTCTGATATGATTTCCTCAAATTATTGTATTATTTTATTATTTGTGAAATATGATATGACCTGGAAAGCTAGTTACTTGACAAATTTTTATAAGATAAACAAAAAGTTGCATTCTTTCTCTGAATCTGTCTTTCTGTCTCTCTGTGTTTGTTTCTTTTTGTGTCTATTTGTTTGCGTTGTTTCCCATGTTGTGGCCCTTGTAGTCTAGACTGTCATAATGATAATAATGTTATGCAAATGGCAAACATTTGGAGACAATCATAATGTCTAGTCTTCAAAAGACTCAAATGGATAATACCTAGGCATGGATAATAGCAGACTAAGTAATATAAAGGTCTGGGTAAGAGATGAAAGATGCTTCCTGACCCTCAACTTTCTATGTATTTGAGTATTTTTTAATTCGTCGGCAAAGGTTGTCTGGAAACAAGTATTAGAGAACTTAAGATGACTCAGGAATGATTTGGGCCCAGAGAGTGCTTTAAAGGCATTGCTATGAGCATTTGTCATCATGGTACTAATCCTGCCTAGCTGCAGTTCCAATCTTCACAGCACTGAGTGTGGGCAGGTGATCGATCACAGTAGATTCCCAGAATGTTAATGGCAGAAAAGGCGTGAAGAACTGGTAACTCATTGTGCTCGTTTAAGGGAGAAGGTTGGGAATCGAAAAAGTTTGAGAGGTCTTCTGACTCTAGTAGAATTATTTTTAAAAATTATGTTGCTCTGGCCCAAAAAACCTAAAAATATAAACGTTCAATGACAAAATAACACTTCAGTAAAAATTAATTAATAAATAAATATGTTATTGAATTGTCAAGATGGTAAAATTGCTTGCTGTGAAGCCTGAAGACTTGATTTTCAGCACTAGGACCCACATGGTAGAGGAGAACTCACTCTTTTAAGTTGTCCCCGGATGTCCACATGTGCAATGCTGTAACATGCCCTCACACCCAAGTGTGTGCACACACAGACACATAAATATAATTAAAAGACATAAAATACAAATTATTAAGGTTAAATACTTCAGAAGTTTATTCACTAAAAAATTTGGAATCAATTAAATTTGTAAATTAAAGCATCATATTAAAGGTGTCTTCTTTTAAATAAATAGTGTACAATTGCCATTTACTACTGCAATGCATGTTCATTAAAGGGCATTACTAGCAAGATAAGTCTCTCATAGAGTAAAGTATATTTCCAAACAATAAATATCACCATCTAAACATTATATTAAGAGTAGAATTTTAATTTATTATTTATTTATTAGAAAATCATTTTTTTTTTCAAAATTTTTTTTTTGAAATATAGTATTCTAGGAAGTATTTTATAGTGATATAAAAACTAGGTCTACACCATTGAACAAAACAAAGTTTATTGTCTTTCTATGACATGTTTCATCTGTAGGGAGAGAAATTTGACACAGAATGCTTAGAGAAATGAGCCTTATGGAAATCTATGATGTGTGAAAATGTTATGGTGTCAAGAGAATGTTAAGAGGTTTATATACACCTTTTGGCTGTGGCAGACACCTAGCTGGTCTGCTTCTGGGAAGACACCATATCCTGAGCCATTCTAGAGGAATTAGTGCACTTAGAGCAACGGGTAAGAACCTTCCCCCACTACCCTACACCCCAGAGCTACAACTGGGAGCCTGGGGCACTCAGGATGCATCAGCCACCCAAACCTCGCCCCTCCGCCCCTCCGGAACACCACTCCCCTTCCGCCCCTTGCTTGGTCCTTTTGGCTGGGGCAGACACCTACGTGGTCTGCTTTTGTGAAGACACCATATCCTGAGCCATCCTAGAGGAACCACTGCACTCAGAGCAGAGAAGGAACCACTGTACTCAGAACAGCAGGATTTCAGGATCCCAGAGGCAGCCTAAGTCCCAGGAGTTCTTTCACCCAGGAACTCAGGATCACAGAGACATCTGGACTCTGAGGAGTTCTGACACAAGCAAGATAACTGAAAAGACAGGATCCAGTCAGAGACAGTGAGTGCAGGTAGCACTAGAGTTAACCAGATGGTGAAAGGCAAGCGCAAGAACATAAGCAACAGAAATCAAAGTTACTTGGCATCATCAGAACCCAGTTCTCCCACCTGGACAACCCATCACACTGGAAAAGCAGGATTCAGAATTAAAATCACTTCTCATGATGATGACAGACAACTTTAAGAGGGATATAAATAACTCCCTTAAAGAAGTACAGGAGAACACAGGTAAACAGGTAGAAGCCCTTAAAGAGGAAACACAAAAAATGCCTTAAAGAACTGCAAGAAAACACAACCAAACAGGTGAAGGAATTAAGCAAAACCATCCAGGATCTAAAAATGGAAATAGAAACAATAAAGAAATCACAAAGGGAGACTACCTTGGAGACAGAAAACCTAGGGAAAAAAATCAGGAGTTGTAGACTCGAGCATCACCAATAGAATACAAGAGATAGAAGAGAGAATCTCGTGCAGAAGATACCATGGAAAACATTGACACAACTGTCAAAGAAAATGCGAAATGCACAAAGCTCCTAACCCAAAACATCCAGGAAATACAGAAGACATTGAGAAGACCAAACCTAAGGATAATAGGTATAGATGAGAGTGAAGATTCCCAACTTAAAGGGCCAGTAAACATCTTCAACCAAATTATAGAGGAAAACTTCCCTAACCTAAAGAAAGAGATGTTCATGAACATACAAGATGCCTACAGAACCCCAAATAGACTAGACCAGAAAAGAAATTCCTCCTGTCACATAATAATCGAAACATCAAATGCACAAACAAAGAAAAATACTAAAAACAGTAAAGGAAAAAGGTAAAGTAACATATAAATGCAGACCTATAAGAATTACACCAGACTTCTCATCAGAGACTGTAAAAGCCAGATGATCCTGGACAGATATCATACAGACCCTAAGAGAACACAAATGCCAGCCTAGACTACTATACCCAGCAAAACTCTCAATTACCATATATGGAGAAACCAAGATATTCCTTGACAAAACCAAATTTACACAATATCTTCCCACAAATCTAGTACTTCAAAGGATAATAGATGGAAAACTCCAACACAAGGAGGGAGACTGCAACCTAGAAAAAGCAAGAATGTAATCTTCCAACAATCCTAAAAGAAGATAGCTACACAAACATAATTCTACATATAATAACAAAAATAACAGGAAGTAACAATCATTTTTCCTTAATATCTCTTAACATCAATGGATTCAACTCCCCAATAAAAAGATGTAGACTATCAGACTGGATACATAAACAGGACCAAGAATTTTGCTGCATACAGGAAACCCACCTCAGTGACAAAGACAGACACTACTTCAGAGTAAAAGGATGGAAAACAATTTTCCAAGCAAATGGTCTTAAGAAACAAGCTGGAGCAGCCATTCTAATATCAAATAAAATCGACTTTCAACCAAAAGTAATAAAAAAAGATAAGGAAGGACACTTCATACTTATCAAAGGAAAAATCTACGAAGATGAACTCTCAATTCTGAATATCTATGCTCCAAATGCAAGGGCACCCACATACATAAAAGAAACTTTACTAAAGCTCAAAGCACACATTGCACCTCACACAATAATAGTGGGGGATTTCAACACCCCACTCTCAGCTATGGACAGATCGTGGAAACAGAAACTAAACTGAGACACAATGAAACTAACAGAAGTTATGAACCAATTGGACTTAACTGACATCTATAGAACATTTCATCCTAAAACAAAAGAATATACCTTTTTCTTAGCACCTCATGGTACCTTCTCCAAAATAGACCATATAATTGGTCACAAAACAGGCCTCAACAGATACAAAAAGATTGAAATAATCCCTTGAATCCTATCAGATCACCATGGACTAAGGCTGGTCTTCAATCATGACAAAATAATGGAAAGCCCACATACACATGGAAACTGAACAATGCTCTACTCAATGATGACTTGGTCAAGGAAGAAGTAAAGAAAAAAATTAAAGACTTTTTAGAATTTAATGAAAATGAGGACACATCATAACAAAACTTGTGGGACTCCATGAAAGCAGTGCTAAGAGGAAAACTCATAGCTCTAAATGCCTACAAAAAGAAACTAGAGACAGCACACTCTAACAACTTGACAAAACACCTGAAAGCTCTAGAACAAAAAGAGGCAAATACACCCAAAATGAGTAGATGACAGGAAATAATGAAACTCAGGGCTGAAATCAACCAAGTAGAAACAAAAAGAACTATACAAAGAATCAATAAAACCAGGAGCTGGTTCTTTGAGAAAATCAACAAGATAGATAAACCCTTAGCCAGACTAACCAGAGGGCACAGAGACAGTTTCCAAATGAATAAAATTAGAACTGAAAAGGGAGACATAAAAACAGAAACTGAGGAAATTCAAAAAGTCATCAGATCCTACTACAAAAGCCATATTCAACAAAACTAGAAAATCTGGATAAAATGAACATCTTTCTAGACAGATACCAGGTATCAAAGTTAAATCAGGAGCAGATAAACCATCTTAACAGTCCCATAACCCCTAAAGAAATAGCAGCAGTCATTGAAAGTCTCCCCACCAAAAAAAGCCCAGGACCAGATGGTTTTAGTGCAGAATTCTATCAGACCTTCAAGGAAGACCTAATACCAATTCTCTTCAAACTATTCCACAAAATAGAAACAGAAGGAACACTACCTAATTTGTTCTATGAAGCCACATACCGAAACCTCACAAAGACCCAACAAAGAAAGAGAACTTCAGACCAATCTCTCTTATGAATATTGATGCAAAAATACTCAATAAAATTCTTGCAAACTGAATTTCAGACTTTGGAGGAGTGAAACAAATGAGCCTGTAGTACCTACAATTTCAATTATGAAAGATGAGAAAGATCTAGAATCTGATGTTCACTCTAAGGCCTTAACTGTATTGGGCTGTATACATAAAATTGCCTAAGGAATTAGATTTGTGACCACACAGTATTCTCTCTGACCAATGAACTCAGTTTATAGACAAAGAAGTGTGTTGAGAACCACAGAGGATGCTGCTTGCTGGCTGGCAGGCAGGCTTTTGCTCAACTAGCTTACTTATGTAGTTAAGGACCACTCTGCCAAGTGAATGGTGCTCCCCATGGCCTCCCTATATCAATTAACAATTAAGAGACTCCATTAAGGACATGCCTATATGCTAATTGGATCTAACCACTTCCTCAACTGAAGTTCTCTTCCAAGATAACACTAGGTTTGTGTCTAGCTGACAGTTAAAATAACCAGGACAATATCTGAGAAGATAGGTTAATTAGTTTTATTTTAGTAGTTAGTTCATTTTGTGTGGTGTATATCAACACAAATATGTGCCATATCATATTTACACATGTGTACATGACAAAACATCTATTTGCTAAAGTTAAATGCTTTACAAAATCATTTAAAGAGTATTTTCAGGTTATCAACTTTTAAAATATTGTAACACAATAATTATAAAGTAGAGTTAATAATATTGATTCTAAATCTGTCTTGAAATTTCTCTTTAGAGACTAAATCATTATTTCATCTTACTAGTCACAAATATAAAGTGATAAAGGTAATTTAAAATAGAAGCAAAAATGATTATTAGAAAGATAACTCATTTTTCACTTTACAAGCATGAGTTCTGAGCATCCTTTTTTCATAAACTGAATTTAAAATAATTTTAAATTGGTAACAGCTATGCAGTTCCATAGATAGCCATTGGGGGTCATACTTACACTATACTTGTGCCAACTCAATCACTTTTTTGCAACTTTAAAAATATATATCTGGTATGTTGAAATAGAAAATGCATGATATTATTTGAGAAGTTGGAACAGCGATTAAAATACATTTGTTGGTAAGAACTACTTCTCCATGGACTGTGAAGTGGGAATTGGAAAAGGAATTTAACATCTATAGTTAAAATTTCATATTGTTAAAATTTTAAGATGAGGTAAAATTATTTGCATGTGTAAATGGCTTTTTAGCCTCTCAAAAAACTGGAAAAGGATAGTAAACAGTTACTGTATTGTATGTATGTGTGTGTAATCTTGGGTCATCCAAGAACAAAGACATGATCTGAGAAAGGCTCTCCTGAGACCCTCATAAACACAGTGTACACAGACTAAGCAGACATGGTGTTGGTGCCACTCAGTGGTCTAGCTTGTGGTGTGACTGTCTCATACACAGCAGCCCAACAGTGGCCGCAGGATGTCGCATGATCCATGTTTGTAAATGGTGACACAGATATAAGGTTTATGCTATATAAGGTTATTTTACTTTTTGGTACCAGAATTTTCTCAAATTTCTGATTATGTATATCATTCCATAATATTGGTACTAAGTACAAAGAAATAGTTTTCTAAATGACTTCTGCTTAAACTGATTCCCTCATTCTTTGCAGTGATGCAATCTGACAAAGGTGTAACTGCTGTAGAGGAAGATGGCTTTGAAAGGTGACATGGTGTATGTGGACGGGGCTGCTGCAGGTATCACATCTTCCCTCCACTGCTCCCACAGAACTGGGTTTAACTTTTGCTTTACCTCCAAGCACAGTGATTTATTTATTTATTTTTGATGCCACATATTTTTGTATTTTATTTGTTTCATTTCGTAAATACTGAAATAGGATGTGTATTGACTTGTTTAATCCTCATAGCAACCTTACAACATAGATACTGTTTTTATACCAGTAGGAGAAAAAAGAATGGGGCAGTCAACAGAGTTGCTCAGCTAGTAAGTAGCAAGGCTGGGAGCTAAAGGCAAGCAATAAGAAGCTATGCATTTTAGCTCCTCTGCTGAACCTCAAAATGTCATATGGACAATTAAAAATACTGAGACTATTAGTTGGATACAAATCTCAGTCTACAAGAGTTAGAAGTAGAGCTGAGAAGACACAGTTACCCAGAGCCAGGCTGACTCTATGACAGGTTGTAAACTAGAAATTTGGGAAACTAGGCCTAAGTTTTCTGTTTCACAGAACTGGAAATGTTCAAAACAAGTCAATTCTAAGAAAAAAACACCCATCATGGATATCTATTCAGGAAGCTAACACACCACCTAGCCTGGGCCAACTTCACAGGCAGCCAATCAGAAGCTGTTGAAGGTGTCCTACCACCAAGTTTGAGCCAAGTATAGTTAATTAGCAAGAGACCGAACCCCCTAGAGCCTTAACCAATTACAAAGGCACCCATACTCCTGGAGATAGAGCCAACCAGTCAAGGGAAAGAAAGGTAAAAGTCACTCACTCCTACCCTAATGGGCTTCAAACTGACCCTGCCAAGTCCATACCTCTGTCTTCGATCCCAATGTATGGTAGACCCCTGTGTGCAGGTTCTCTGCAGAAAAACGCTCTTTGCACACTGAGTGTAGGGTATCATTCTTTATGAATCATGGACCCTTACAGAACAAGTTCAGAATAATTTTATTTTTGTCTTTACCACTGTTTTGAGAAGCCTTCTCTAAGGGTGAAACAGTCCTTTCTGCCTGCACTTGATTCATTCCCTTATACTCTTTCTAAAGCATCTTCTTGCTTCCCACATAGGAGCTGATGGGATATTCTACTTCCAGGGTGACAACAAGACCAGTTTTCAGATCATCTACCTGGATGATATCTTATTTTAACATATCATAGAATATTTAAATAGAAAAATAAAACCAAAAAAATTGAATATATGATTTTCATAACAGTACACTTTAGTAAGCTTTATAGTGCATTGTTTATGTAGATACCACTTATTGTAATTTTCTGAATGGATGGACATAATTTTATTTGCATAAATATTAATGTTAGCCATATGGAGACTCAGTTGCTTTAAAAAATATTTTTTTTTGTCTCATCAAGAAGTGGGGAGAGTCATCCATGGCCTGAGGTCAGTATTTCGATTTTGGTCAAACCTCAGGAATGGCATATATAGCTTGATCATGTTTGCCCTTCTTGTCCTGGGAATACTTTTATTCCTGCCATTGTGTTAAAGCTTGTCTCTAACTACTTCGATAGGTTAGCAGCCAAGGTAAATGACTTGAAACTGAAAATGGACTCCCAGAAAGAGTTATTAATTTAACAGGATGGCAAGCCAAGGACAGGTAAGATTCTGTACAGAGCCGTACCAACCTAAGTCATAAGTGCATTGCTTATGATAATGCATATTCCACAATGGGTAAGGAAGGCTTTCTTGTCAGAACGACCTAAGACAGGCTCAGTCTGGTTTATGCAATAAAGGGGGGAGATGTGGAGAGCTTTTGGGGCTTCCTGGCAGGAATCTGACATAGGCCAAGGACAAGGAAATGGACTGCAGGCAGGAATCTTACATTATGCTGGAACAAAGAAGTAATTTCAGGCAGAAACCTAAATCCTAGGCTATAACAAAGAAGAAATTTCAGGCAGGAATCTAAATCTTAGGCTAGAACAAAGAAGTAATTACAAGCAGGAATCTAAATCTTAAGCTAGAACAAAGAAGTAGGCTTCAGGCATGAAAATGACTTTGGGCTAGGACAAGAAAGTAGGCTCAGATAGTTTGGTCATCTTGATAAGCCCTTAGAAATAGTGATTATGGGACTCTGTTTATAGTTGTACGTGTCCTTTGATTATCTGGGTTTATTGTCTTGCTTGTTCCTTGACTATTTGCATCTATTGTATTGCTAGTTCCTCAACCTAGAACTGACCTTAATACTTGCATGTAATATAAACAGTATAAAAGCAAAAAAGGAGGAGGAGGGATGAGATAGGGGATTAATGGGGGGGGGGGGCAATGAGGAAGGAGGATGGTATCAGAAATGTAAATAAATAAAATATTGAATAAAAAATTCTGGGAAAAAAGTTTAAAAAATAACATTTTAAAAATGCAGAATAAACTTAAAATATCACAGTAGAAAATGTGTAATTCAGTTACTTGATAAGAAAATATGTAAATTTAATTTATTTCTTGTTTCTCAATCTAAAAAAAAAAATCACCAACACCACCACCAAAATACCCTAGATTTAATTGTCACAAATGATCCTAGAATGCATTTGTATAATATAATTCAGAGTCCTTGTGAGGAAAGTCCAAAAAAAACAAGACAAGGGTCTTAGTCTTGTGACCTCCATTTTTTTTTTTTTTTTTTTCAAAAACAGAGACTTGTTCTTGGAAAATGTTTTTATGCTTCTGCCAGGAAGGAGTGAGTTTTTTTTGTTTGTTTTGTTTTATTTTTATTTTTTTTAGATTACTTATTAAAATGGACTATCATTACTTCTTTGCATGCTGTTGCCATATGAGGCTTGCCTGCTACATGCTCACCATGGGAGGCTTATCCTTGTGAGTGCACACTTAACCCATGTGACTCATAACTCTATGAATATAAATTGTTTGATGCTCTGAATAAAGTTGATTATGGCATGAAAAAAAAGAAGTGGGGGGAGGGAGAGGAAAGCAAGAGTGAAAAAAAAAGGGAGGAGAAATGAAAGAAAAAAGAGGGGAGAGGAGAAGAAAGAAGGGAAGGGAAAAGGAGAGAAAAGAAAAGGACACAAACACAATTACTTTGTGGCTGTTCTAGGACACATTAATCTTCTTCTAGGTCCTGCAATTACTGTTAGAAGCCCTTGTGTTATGCTTCAATTAGCCTTTTAATGGAATTTTGTTTGCCTAATATTTGTGTCCCTTATCATATTTACATCTTTTTAGTAGTTAGATTTGTTTCTAAGAAGAGAATATGCAAATGTTCTTCTAGAGGAATTTCTGTCCTGTGTATTACCCTTGTGGGTTGATTACACCAACAGCCAAGAAAAATCTTTTGTGATAACTAAGATATGTAGACCATAGCAGACACTTCTTTAGGAAGTTGACATATATAAAACATTCTTCTCCCCTCCCTTTCTCTTCTCTCTCTTCCTTTTTCCCTCCCTTCCCCTCCTCCTTTCCCCCTTATTTTAATTTTTTCTTTCATTCTGGGACAGCATCTCAATATTCATCATAATATGGCCCTCAACTACTCATCTCCCTGCCTTGAGTTTCTAGGCAATTGTGACTGAATCTGTAAAAACAGTGACTGACTTAATATTTCTTATTATCTAATGAATCATGCTAACACACAGAGTATAGAAATCAACAAAACTTTATACAGTAAAGACTTTGTTGGTGACAATTTTGTTCATTTTTTGCTTATTTTTAAAAATAAACAGTCTGGATATGGATAATGCATCTAGATGAGAAGTAACCATGTTGTATATTACTATGGACATGCAAGAGTATTGTGCGTATCTTGCTAGAACATTTTTGCTAAGAAGAGAATATGTAGTCATATATAGCACAGTGTATCAGAATGCAGTTTCCTAATATGTTATCTGATATTAATTTAGCAAAATGATTTAAAATAACCTGAGAGACACCATGGATAAAATATACCCATAAATTAGTTTTGGGTGATTTACTTTTACATCACTCATCAAAACACCCTAGAGAAGAGCTTCAAGATGAAAAAGTCTATTTTGGCTCACAGTTTCAGAGGGTTCATTGAACATTTACTTTGTTCCATGATCTTGATCAAGACAACATGGTAGCAGGAACAAGGACAAATGTGTTCTGTATTCATAGTTCACAAAAGAGGGTAAGTATGTAGAAGGGATGAGGATCAAGACATCCATACAATCTTCCCTAGTGACCTACCTCCAGCAGCTATATCCAATTTCTACAATTTTGTTTATTTTTCAAAATAGTGTCAGCATTTAGGGACAAACACATACCATACAAGCTTGAGTGAGACATTTTCTATTCAAATTGTAACATTCCACCCCTGGTTTTCCAGGGTTCATTGTCATTTCACAATGTAAAACTGCACTTAATCCACCTCTAACGATCCCCACAGAATTAAAGTTTTCAAGATTGTTTGAAAGTTAAGATTATTTAAATTTCAAGTTTCTTATGAGACTTAAGGCAGATGGTGTGACCTCTTGTAAATTAAAAAAAAAAAAGGTACACATTTCTAAGATACAATGACACAGCAAATACTTTCACATCAACAGGGAATAGCCAGTGAACAATAAGGAAGCATCACACCAAAGCAAGTCTAAAACCCAACATCACAAATACTAAATCCTGTAGCTCTATGACCAGCATCTGGGCATGTTGTGCTCTGATGTGAACTCTAATAGGGTTGTGCACCTCCCACTACTCTGGCTTTGTCATTTGTAATCCACATAGCTTCTCTGTTTCGCTGGATGTATTTATTGTCTTGGGTTTTCCTAAGCAGATGTCCTGTGCTCCTGTCATATGAAGTATTTCAGAGTTTCTACTGCAGCTTAATCTCTACCCTCATGTCTTCACTCTTAGTCCTTTTCTGCCTCCATTGAACATTTTGAAATCTTCATACTCTACATTTTGTTTTTAGTTCACCCTTTAAATCTGTCTAAAGCAGCCAGCAGTGACCATGCCACAATCTCAATGGTATGCTGTCTTATAATAGTCATCATTTACTTTAAAATTCAGAAATGTCCAAGACAAGTATGTCCTCAAAGGGCCCACCCTCGGAGATCAATTTTATTCAGCTATGCCCATTATTAGGATTTCTTCAACTTCTGCAAATGGTGTCACCAGCTAGGAACCAAGTGAATAGTATATGTGCCTACATGAGACATTTTATATTCAGACTATAATTTCTGTATTATCTATACATGGTTGCCAGATTGAAGGTATTTTATTTTGTATGTTTCTTTAAATAAATAAAGTGACAGAAAATGTAATTGTTGCTATCAATTTCTCAAGGTCTTTTAGAATGCATTTATCTTATAAATAGTGCGCTGTAAAGAGCTGGTCACTTACCAAATGAGATTTTAAAAGCATCTCAGTTGTGAAATCATAGAGAAAGGCTTTTTATAATAGGATATTTTCAATCAGAACATTAAAAAGTGCCAGTCTATTTAAGCATCCATAAATTATATATGACATGGTTTTTGGCTTCCTATAAATGCAGATAATCAGTGCAAACTTTGTGTAAAAACTTCCTTTGCAAATTACAAGTATGTTTGAGAGAAATTTTCATTACTTCAATAATCTCTGTGGGATTTAGTGAGCATTGTTCCTTTTTTTTTTTTTTAACAAAGATTAAAGGAAGTGTGTTCTTCAGCTCATATGTCATGGAACTTGTAGGGACTTGTGGAACTTATGAGGAAGGGCTCAGATGTGAGCCATCGAAGACCAGCCTCTGGGAAGAGGAGTAGCAGCCAGGCTGGTGCTGGAGCTCTTCCCACCCTTCCTGTCTAACCTGCAGGATCCTGCATTGCAGGCTGTGGGACAGTTCTGAGTTGCTTACAGCAGGGACTGGCCTATGGATCCCTGAAAAAGAATTTGTGCGTGTGCCCCTGACCCAACCAGTGCCTTGCTTGGAACTTGGAATTGTATTAAGTGTTTGCATAGAGCCAAAAGCACACGTGTGCGCAGCTCATGAGTTTGGCGAATGGGTAGCCTAGGCTATTAGGGTCTGGTGGACCTTCAAGAGCCAGGCTTCAGCTTTGCCTTGCCTTTCAGGACCAACCCTTGTTCACCCAGAATGTGCACAGACTGGTAAATGATCTATGTTACTACTGACTCTGCAATGACAGCCTGCCCCCTGGCACTGTGAAGCTCTGGGAGTGCCTGCTTGCCTTCCTGGCTGCTCACTGCCCCAAGAATGTGCCTGCTGCCACTGCCACCTACACCACCTGCACCTGTGCCACGGACCTGTGCACCTGTGACAAGCCTTGGCTACTCTCTGGATGGTTGTGCCCTGAGCAAGTGACCTGCCTCTGCCCTCTTCTGCTGCCACCAGCACAACAGGTTTTGGAGTCCATTTGACACTGGTAGAGATTCCACACATTTGGATTAGGGTGAGGGCCCTGTGGCTGGATGCCAGGGAGTACCCAGAGATCCCACAGCGTGGTTCATGCAGATCACGTGTACCAGTCCTGAATCACCAAGGACTGCTTATGACAGTGCCACCTTCTCACCATTCCACCTCTCCACCCCCTCCTGGCCCAGCCAGACCAGGAGAAATTCGACATTGGAACTGTTTCTGTCGAGCCTCCTGCCCCTCCAATTGCCTTGAAGTCTCTGCTCTTTGTCAGAGATTCACGAAGACTCGCGGTTTTTGTTCTTGTTTTCTCGTCATTCCGTTGTGATACTAAGAAGCTTAATTACTAAATAAAATGCTTAAGTTGTTGTTATAGAAAAAAAAAAAACCCAAAGATTAAGGTATACTTTTGGAATTTTAATCATGGTTTTATTCTGAATTAATATTTGATAATTATTTTAAACACTTAAAAGTTGACCTAAAATGAACCATACCAGTGACAGTTAATTTTATTTTTGCTTACAAACATTTTGCTCCATTGCTTTTGATGAAGAAATAGTTCTATATAAAAAGACAGTCTTGGTAAAGGTCAGAAGTAAAAGGAAGAGAAGTAAATGAAAATTATGTCTGGAATGTTGGAAGCATGCTGTAGTGGACTGTGAAGAATCAGAGTGAAGGGAAGGTAAAGGTTAGTTCTGTGAAGGCTAACCAAACTTGTCAAGCCGGAATTTCAACCTTCTCATGAAATAGGTCAGAACTAATGGATTCTTTGGTTCTTCCTACACTACAAATAGCTAATGTGTGGAGTTAACTGTGGGAGAAGACCAATCTGTGTGATGACAAGCAAGCACTGTTTGGTAATAGACAGGCAGAGAGATTCAAAAAAACATTTTGCTAGGGCCAGGTCACCCCATTCTTATGATAATCCATTGGCAGAATCTTAAAAATTTCCAAGCTAAATACTACACTAGTTTTACACAGACTTGACTTTTAGTTTTATTAATTTGTTTTGGAGAAAAGATGTGTTAGCTTCTAATGGTAAAAGTCTATGTATATATATTTTTAATTTGGAAAAACATACTAGCAATCAACAGTCCCCAATTCATGCTAAACACCAATCTATTCTCCAGGAAGACTATCTGAATGATTCTACTTATATGGAAGAATTTGCATGGTTGTAACTATCTATTAATATGGTAATTCCCGTGTTTTAAAACCAAAATTGAGTACATTGTGTGCTCTACTAAAACAGGATATAGAAATCTCCTTTTCTCTATTAGCCAGAGGTAGTTTTTAAGTGGACTCAACCAACTGACTTGAGACTCGGAAACTAGGGAACTGACATTGCTGTGTAAGTAGGAGAATCTGCTTACTGTTTCTGCATGTGTATAGTTGTTGTCATAGCTCTTTTAGCTTCTGCAGGAGCCCATTTCTGAAATGTTGTGGATGATCCCCTGACACATGAACGAATTATCTCAACTATGTAAAGCATTTCCTCAAGACCCATGGCCCTTGAGTTCTTTTGGATCCCCATTCAGCAAATATTCTAACTTTTCAGAAATGTAGCTCTCATGCATATCATATATTTGTTCATATCTCCCATGGAAGCAGTTTGGATATAAGCTTATTACGTATGTGTGATGATGAAGAATATGTTCCATTTAAATGTCCAAACAATTTCTCCATAGTTTATTTTCCAATAATAGTAATGTATTTCTTCTTTTTCCATTAGTTTTTCTTCCTACTGTTTTTATTTTGCTTATGCAATTCAGCCAAAACCCATCAGGGATACAGCCAATAAAACATCTTTCTTTGAATGGAATTCTGAGCATATTTTCCTCCTTAGATTGTGGTCCCAAACCCGCCCAGTGCTAAGCACTTAATAAGTGGTTGAATCAATGAGTTCATGTGAGTTCTAGATGAGAAACAAAAGCTTAATTGGTCCCCATGATAACTGAACTTATAACCCCAGCTTCATTAGTACAATCCTCTATATCTAAATATAATTGTTGACACCAAGAATATTCCAAATGGAAGCTTCTAGACTCATTATTTCAGTTGTTATATTTCAAATATCATTTTTTCTCTCTCACACTTAGTACATTAAAATGTAGATAGATTTTCGAATGAATACTGAGCACAGGAGGCAGGAAGTAATCTTGCTTGTCAGGCTGTGTGCATCACATCTGCACATGGAGTCTGACAGAGGTGTTCTCTTGAGTCTTAAAGGTGTTGAAGGGGATGAGCTACAGCATGATCATGCAGCCTTTTGGGGAGAAAGCCAGCTGCAGAGTCATCCTATGTGGGGACATCCCTTGTCACTGCTGGAGGAACCTGAGTGAACTAACTCAGCTGCTGAAAAACCAATTTCTTTTGGTCCTAAATTTAAGCCATTGCATTGTTTGAGTTGGCTTCTTGATGATGCCTTGTTTTTACATCCAAGTTCCCCCTTTCACCACTGCCAACACTACAATGAGTAAAGTCTCAGTCTGTTATCTAGATGGTTCTGAGTGCTTCAGTTTACCACATTATCCAGAAGAAAATTCCTCATCATATGTAGCACAATGATATTTATTTTTTGTTCCATAATGGGCTGTGTAGGTGATAGATGTGTGTCTGTCCCATATGAACATAAGGGAATGAGAAGATTACTTTTGTCTATGGCTGTTTTCATACTGTAATTATCCTAACATAGTGTGACACACTCCATATGTGTTTGTAGTAATGTTGGTGCAAACACATGTACTCCATGGCCAGTTGCATAAAAATACAGCACACACAGATATGTGAAATATGAAGTGTGGAGTTCTTGATATTGATGATAAAGAGTTATGGTACTGGTTTATGTGTTCAGTATACCTTTGTGCTGGTTTAGATGTCTTGTGTTCAAAGGACTCATCTAGCTAGGCCCACCATTCTTATTTTAAAATAAACTAAAAATGAAAAGGTTGGGCTGCCAAGATGGTTCAGTGGGTCAAGATTCTTGCTGACAAGTCTAAAGACTTAAGCTTTATCTCTGGAAGATGTAAGGTGAGACTCACTCCCACATGTTGTGCCTACATCTCCACAGAAACTACAGAATGTGGATCCACCCCCCGCCCTCCCACACAGAGGCTTAGTAGTTAAGAGCACTGGCTGTTCTGTCAGAGGATCTAGTACTCCTATGGTAGCTCACAACAATTTGTAATTCCAGTTCCAGAGGATCCAATGCTCTCTCTTCATCTCTCTGGGCACCCATAAGCAAGATAATAAAATAAAATCATTAAAAGTAATAAGTAAGTGCAAATTTTAAAACTAAAATGGCTTCTATAAAGCACTGTACGATGCACTATTGACAGAAGTATTGAATATCAATGTGTGCATCCCTTTACAGCATCAAACAGCCTGGTTGGCTGACTGAACCACACCAAATTAAGAAAATTGAGGTTAATTTTTTTCTAGTATAATTTTAATTAAAAATATTCATAGCATCTGTCTCATTTCTATCTACTCTGTTGCGGTAAATCTCTTGCCCATAGGGAGTCCATAGAATAAAGACACAAGTCAATAAGTATCAAATGAATGCTGCATGCCTAGATTGGGCAGATTTACCATTAAACTACACTATTTCCCCGGCTATGAGAGCTCTTAACAACTTGCGGTTTCCTAGGTCAAGGCCTTCTTCGTCTTCTCTCTCTCTCAACCAACTGCCCTCTCCCTCGACCAACTGCCAATCCCGCCGCTTCTCCATCTCCTCCCTCTTGGTCTTCCTCTTTTCCTGCCTCTGGCTCTTCCCACTCCTCTTCTACTGCCCAATCACTGGCTGTAGCCTTTATTTAACAAATTTGATTGGACAGAAGGTTTACAAGATTCACTCCTCCTTCACAGCCCCTCCTAGGAGTGGAGTTACCATGACAACAAGAGGCTAGGGCTATCCACCACATTTCCCCCCTTTTGTCCAATAATAAAAAAAATTTTTTTCACATATTAATTGAACTCTAATTATATTACCATGTTGTGATTGTTAAAGTACAAGATAAACCTAACACCCAGTCCATCAATTTTGTTAACTAAATAGAACCTTTGCCATCTCTCTCAATTAAAAAACTTAGTTCTGAACCTGGCTTATGTCCTGTCTTCAGAATGAATAGCATCTGAAAACCATCCTCTTAAAGTAAATAGCCTGGGTTGGCTGTGAGATTATAAATCTTCAACCCCATCAGAAATCCAGGATGACTAGTTAATTAAAGATATGGGAAGCACAAATCGTGGCTTCTAAAACTCAGCCAATTTAAATAGACCACTGAACATCTAGACAGTTCCTTATTTCAAAACGTTGGAGCATCTGGTCTTCAGCCTTCTGGCCCAGGAATCATCTGACAGACCTAGTAATGCAGAATTACTAAGGGCTGATTACTCTGTCTTGGCAGATATAATCAGTCGACTATTCTGCAAGTGTGTTTCTTTTTGCACACTATTTTGTCTGTAGATTAAAAGAGGCAATTCTTGCCTAGTGGCTGTCATACCACAACTGGTGTAACTCCAAAGATTCTCAATTTCTTCTTAGAATCCAAGACTGGGAAGCTGTCAGGATCAGATAAGTCTCCAATAAAATAAATGTTTATATATGAATGTTTGTAATGTCAATTCTATGGATTTCTGACGTTTTTGAAAATCAACTATGTAAGGCAATCTGAACAGTTGTCTGTTAATTTCTTTCCACTAATTTTTTTTTTTTTTTAATTAAACAGGACTGGCTCTAAGCCTTGTATTTCTAAATAAGATATATAGGTACAATGCCTACATGAGAGTAATATATTAATATAAATTCTATATCAATGTAAGAGATTATAATTTCAACCTTGTAATTATTATAAAGTTTTCTTACCAATGTAAGTTATACCTATTTTTTTAAACTGGGTCTAAGCTTTTTATTTCTGTATGAGTTATACAGGCACAATGCCTATATAAGAGTGAAATATTAATCCCACTTAATTCCTGAGATTTAGCTCTCTAATTCCCTTTCTGTCTGAAGCTACATTTGTAAAATATTCCTTAAATTACCACACATGTATAATTTACAAAGTAACCAGAACCATCCACCCCAACATAAGGAACTGGGGCAATGATCTCCTTTTGTCTACTTCCAGCTGAATTGGGGGCGAAGAATTCCCATCTGGGGGCTCAAAGGGAAACAGGAAAATTGGCTTAGTCAAAGGAGAGCTAGCTGGCATCATTTCCCTTGAAGTCACTGTGTACTGAGAAAGTTCATAGCAAAGCTGACACCATAACTGTTACAGTCAGAAAGGCTGGACAGGCAAGCTAGCTGTTCTGGAAAAGTTCTGGAAGCAAGTCCTTAAAAGAAGTGGCTTCGATGCAGTTGCAGTAGAATCAAGCACGAAGCTGGAATAGGAGGTCCTAGAGACTCAGAATCCCCGAGTATAAATCATGCTAGGGCTGAGTTTCTCTTTTTCATCCTGTAACATATAAAACTTAAAAGCAACAGGTAGTTTTATAAAAACATTCACGTGGAATATGTAGGGCACACAGCTTTGTCAATGAAGATCAATAAAGAAAGGCCACTGCCCTCTTCAGGTTAGTTTGATTACTTAATCAAACTATATATAACTTATATACATGCCCTCATAAAGGATGGCATGTATTAGGTCATGAGAAATTATTACCCAATTACATGTTCTTGGCTTTGTATTGACATTTTAGTCCCAGCCAGTTAAGTCCATATAAGAGACATAACACCATATATACATCACCCATTTGGTTGGTTGAGTTAGTCTCCCTTTTCTTCTGTGTCGACTAGTGCTTCAGGGGGTCTCCCTTTTTCATTTCTGATCTTTATCATTTTGGAAGGAACCCACAGCCTTTCTTTTCCTGTGGAAACATAAACATAACCTCTCCCCCAGCATAATAAATTTCCCACTTTCCATTCTGATGTCATAATATCCTTAATATAAACAGGTTGATTTAGTTCAGAAGTTTTTTTCCACAATCCAATGTCTCTCAGCAGCTGTGGAGTTTTGTTCATTAGCATTTAAAAAATATAGAGTTAATAAAGCACTATGTAATCTATCTTTGGGGGTTCTTATTGATCCCTTTTGCCTATTAAGCATCTCCTTTAGAGTTCAATTGGATCTCTCCACAACTGCTTCTCCCGTAGGATTATGTCATATGCCTGTAACATGTTTTATATTATAATATGTAAAAAACTTCTCCATCTTGTTAGAGGTATATGCTGGACCATTGTCTGTTTTAATATGTATGGGTATTCCCATAATGGCCATGACTTCTAACAAATGTGTAATTACAGAATCAGCCTTTTCTGATGCTAATGCAGTTGCCCATTGAAATCCTGAATATGTGTCTATAGTATGGTGCACATATTTCAGTTTGCCAAACTCTGTAAAATGAAAGACATCCATTTGCCAAATGTCATTTCTTTGAGTACCCTTAGGGTTAGTTCCTGTAGGCAATGGAGTTTGGTTATATAATGAGCAAGTAGGGCATTGCCTCACAATTTCCTTGGCTTGTTGCCAAGTAATAGAGAACTCTTTCTTTAAACCTTTGCTGTTAACATGATGTTTTTTATGAAATTCTGAAGCCTCTAGCACGCTTCCTATCAATAGCTGGTCGATATCATTATTACCTTGTGCTAGAGGGCCTGGCAGACCTGTATGGGATCTTATGTGTGTTATATATATGGGGTTACTTCTATTTCTAATAATTTGTTGTAGTTGAAAAAATAATGAGGTCAATTCAGAATTATCTTGAATAAGTTCAGCAGTCTCTATGTGTAAAACAATCCTTTCGGCATATTGAGAGCCAGTTACTATATTAAGGGATTCTTAAAAATCTGACAATACCATGATTATTGCATATAATTCAGATTTTTGAACTGACTTATAGGGACTCTCAGCCACCTTACTTATGTCGTCTGATTTATATCCTGCCTTTCCTGATTTACTAGCATCAGTGTAAAATATAGGGGCTCCAGATATAGGAGTTCCTTTTAAAATACGAGGGATAATCCAATTAGTTCTTTTTATGAACTGAAGCCGCTTGCTTTTAGGATATTTGTTGGTAATCTCTCCCAAAAAGTTACTACATGCTCTTTGCCAATGTTCATCTTGTGCCCATAACGAGGTAATTTCTGCATTAGTAAAAGGTACAACAATTTCAGCCGGGTCCATTCCAACTAATTGTCTAAGTCTCATTTTTCCTTTCAGTACTAATTCAGAAACCTTTTCAATGTAGGTTTTTAACCTTTTACTCTGTTTATGGGCTAAAAATATCCACTCTAGAATATAATCTTCTCTCTGCATAAGAATTCCAGTAGGAGAGTGAGTAGAAGGTAAAATAACTAATATGCAGGCCATTTTTGGATCAATACGATCTAGATGTGTATCCTGCAGTTTTCTTTCTACCAAGGCTAACTCCTTCTCAGCATCAGGAGTCAATTTCCTAGGACTATTTAAATCTTTATCACCTTGTAAGGTTTGAAATAAATTACTTAGTTCTTGAGTGGTCAAACCAATTGCTGGTCGCAGCCAGTTTATATCTCCAAGTAGCTTCTGAAAATCATTTAGGGTTCTTAATTGGTTTCTTCTAATTTGTACCTTTTGTGGCTTAACCATTTGTAGACTTATCTTATACCCTAGATAGTTAATAGAATCTCCTCTTTGTATTTTTTTGGGGGCTGTTTGCAATCCCCAGCAAGGCAAAATTTTCTTTACTTCATCAAACATTTTTTCCAAGATATTAATATCTGAATCAGCCAACAAAATATCATCCATATAATGATAAATAATTGATTTGGGAAACCTTTTGCGAATTATCTCCAATGGCTGTTGTACAAAGTATTGACACAAGGTAGGACTATTTACCATTCCTTGTGGTAACACTTTCCAATGATATCTCTTTACTGGGCAACCTTTATTAAAGGTAGGTACTGAGAAAGCAAACCTTTCCCTATCACATTCATGTAGAGGAATTGTGAAGAAACAATCTTTCAGATCAATCACTATAATGGGCCAATCCTTAGGCAACAAGGAAGGCAATGGGATACCAGGCTGCAAAGAACCCATAGGCTGAATAATCTTATTAATTGCTCTGAGATCTGTCAACATCCTCCATTTGCCAGATTTCTTTTTAATGACAAATACTGGAGAATTCCAAGGACTGGTAGATTCTTCAATATGCTGAGCCTCCAGTTGTTCCTGGACCAGCTGTTCTAATACCTGTAATTTTTCTTTTGTCATAGACCACTGCTCAATCCAAATGGGTTGATTAGACAACCACTTTAGTGATAATGTTGTTGGTGTCTTGGTAGCAATGACTCTTTGGGGTAGAGCTAAATTGTCGGCCTCTACCATATGTTGTTTATGAACAGCTTGGACAGTGTGAGACTGCCTTAAATAACGTTTCTTAACAAATTTTAAATTTTTATTAGGAGCCTGATGAATTTCATGATTAAACATTGACACTGAGGGGATATTAATCTGGGTTTTCCACTGTTGTAATAGATCTCTTCCCCATAAGTTAATGGCTATATCAGCCACGTATGGCCTCAATTTTCCTAGCTGACCTTCTGGTCCTATACATTTAAGCCATCTGGTGCTTTGTTTTATTTTGGATAAAGTTCCAAGTCCTTGAAACTGGATGTCTACTTCATGAAGTGGCCAACTTTCAGGCCAAGAATTTGGAGAAATAACAGTGACATCTGCTCCAGTGTCAACCATCCCCTCAATCTCAATATTAATCACTAGTATTCTTAGTTTTGGTCTTTGATCTTCTATAGAAGTTTGCCAAAATATTTGCTTTTGACTCCCTGTGAGGCCTTCTGAATTGTCTATAAAACCTTCCTCAGCCTTATCTGGTCTTACAACATTTGTTTTTGAAGCAGTGACATTTAATTTTCCTGGGAAAGAGAACTCTTTTTGTCTGGCATTGGGGCCTGCAAGAGGCCCCCCTGGAAGTTTTTTGGCAGGGTATTGCCCCATCTGTCTGTTGTTGCTCTACATTCCCTGGTCAGATGTTGGCCTTTGCCACATCTTTGACATATTCCAGAAGGCCTAGGCCCCCATTTTGTATTATTTTGATTCGTCCTGTAGTCATTTCTGAGGCGACCCCATTTACCACAATTAAAACATTTGAAATCTTGGGTCATCTCTAGGTTTCTAGTTGCAGTTTTTCCTATTACTGACATATCAGCTGAGTGAGATCCAACATCAGCTGTGTATCTAATCCATTCATCTATTGATGCTGACCTTGCCTTCAGTGGTCTGATTACTTCCTTGCACTCAGCAGTTGCATTTTCAAAGGCTAAAGACTCAATTATTGCCTTTCTTGCTACTGAATCTGATACACTCCTTTCGACAGCTGAGGTTAGCCTTTGTAAAAAGTCAGGGAAGGTTTCTTTTGGCCCTTGTATGACTTGAGTAAATGGTTCAAGTCTCTTCCCGGATTCTGCAACTTTGTCCCAGGCATTTAAGGCTGACAATCTACACAATGCCAGAGTTTCTTCATCATATACAGCCTGCACCTCTATTTCAGCAAAACGACCTTCACCAAGCAGTTGGTCTATGGAAATCTCTCTTCCTCTGGCTCTATTTTGTCGTGCTATCTCCCTCGCCTCATCTCTCCACCATGCAACCCATTGTAAATTTGCGGCAGGTTCTAATATAGCTCTTGCCATATCTTTCCAGTCTTGGGGGATTATTCTATTTTTAATAGCCCAAGAAGTCAGAATTTGTTTAACAAATGGTGAGTGCATACCAAAATTAGTGACACTCTCCTTAAATTTTCTCAGATCTAACACATCTACAGGTTGCCATTCAAATTCCTCATAACCCTGTGGGTAAACAACATTTGGAGGTCTTTGTTGTACCGTAACCGGATAGACCAAGGTGTGTTTTCTAATAACTCTTGGTTGACTTTCTCTATTTACTTCTGTCTTAACCTCAGTATTTTCCTCAGCTGAAAAATTAAATTCCTCCCTTAAGGTTTGTATACATGCTTCATATGTTTTTTTTATATTGTAATTGTTTCCATTCCTCATTATTTTCTATCTGTTTCTCCATCTGATCTGTGAGCTGTTGTATGCTCTGTTTGATCATCTTTTCTAGCTCCTGTAACTTCTGTTCTAAGCCCTGCTTCTATTCCTTATTATTTTCTGTCTGTTTATCCATCTGATCTGTGAGCTGTTGCATGCTCTGTTCGATCATCTTTTCTAAGGCAAAGAATTTTTTTATCTAGAGCTCTGTCTTTTGAGAAGACATAGAATATCAAAAAAATAAATATAGTAATACTGATAAATAATGAAGTGTTCCCTAAGTTGATTTCTGTCAAACCATTTGAAATATCATCATATAAAGCCCAAAAGATATCCATTGTTTTTGTCATCTTTAAGTATCAAAATATGTTTCTTTTTTTATATTAAAAATTTATCTGGTCTGGAGCCCTCAATTCACTGTTTCTACCTGAAAACTACCTCGCAGGCAGTTGTGTTCTAGGATCAGCAGTCCCTCGTTACAATTCGTTACTATAACCTTTCTATTTATCTGTTTGGTTCTCTTGACTCAGAGCAGCCCGCAATTTACTCCTCGCAACCTTAAAACCTTTTACCTCTTTTTATCTGTGTCTATTCACCTTTTTTTTATTTAATTTTTTAATTTTTTAATTTAAATGACCTACTGGTTTGGCTACAATAACTTTTGTTTCACTGTTGAATTTTCGGAACACCCTTCTTTCAGTTTTCACAGGGCAGTGAGCAAGCCCAGCTGTAAGCTGAGTGCTGCTCCTGACCTTGGCCGTTGGGGAAGTTTTTGTACTTTGTTACCTTTCTTTTGTTCTTTCGTCTCAAGTTAGTTGAGTTCTAAATAATACGTTAGGCGCCAATTTGTTGCGGTAAATCTCTTGCCCATAGGGAGTCCATAGAATAAAGACACAAGTCAATAAGTATCAAATGAATGCTGCAAGCCTAGACTACTCTTCATTCTCTTTGTGAGTCTCTCTTGTATATGCCTACTTTTCTGTGTATTTAGTTTGTAAATTTAGAATGTCTAATTTGTCAGACAAGAAAATGTTGAGCTGTGCTTTGTCTAGGCATGGTGGTATATGTCTGTAATCTTACTCAGAGGCACTAGAATTGTAAGTTTAAGGCCAGTCTGGGTCATGTAATGAGACTAATAAAGACAC
This sequence comes from Arvicanthis niloticus, assembly GCF_011762505.2. Lineage (NCBI taxonomy): Eukaryota > Metazoa > Chordata > Mammalia > Rodentia > Muridae > Arvicanthis > Arvicanthis niloticus. The sequence goes on along the minus strand of NC_047676.1, from coordinate 37,241,159 downwards.
AAAAGAATCATCTTTAAATCTCAGTAGTTTGGCTCCAGGGTTTAGGAACTATATTAAAGCAATGCATTGAAAGCTCTTGTCTATTTCCATAATATTATATATAAGCATCTTTGATCCAGTTACTCACCAGATTATGGCTCACTTGAGGTATAATTAATAAACTATTCTATCTAAAGATTTCACCTGAATAATTGTATCATTGTTAGAATCAGTAGAAATGATAAATACTGTGTTTAGAGATGGGTATGGAGGTCCACATGTCTATAATCCCAGCACCTGAGAGGTGGAGGCAGGAGGATCAGTTTAAGGTCACTCTTGGTTGCACAATGAGTGTATGATCAATGTGGGTCTTGTGACATCCTGTCTCAAAGAGCCAAACAAGTATTCTTTATGTGTTGTCTATTCTTCTGAAACATAAAGCTGTGAGTAAAAGTTAAGTAATGAGAAGAAAAATGACTAGAAATAACACAGTAAATTTAATACTACCCAAGCAGTATAAATAGCCCAACTGTATGCATAAAAATAAACCACAGTAAAAGAAAAAGAAAAAGAAAAAGAAAAAGAAAAAGAAAAAGAAAAAGAAAAGAAAATCTCACAATCTTCTAGTTAAGAAGAACACTTCAGTTTCCAAGCAGGACATAGAAAGCACGGCCCTATGTTGCTTGCTACCATGAGTCTAGAGCCTGTATCATGCAGGGAGAATTTATACCCTATTCCCAATCTTGGAGAGACAGTGTCAATACGTACATATCCTTTGATTTTAAAAGAAATGTAAGGAAAGAGGCTAGCAAACTGTGGAATTGAGTGCTTTGCTCCAATTAGGGATGTGACTCTAAGTGCAATGAAGTTTCTCCCATGGGGATGGCATGGTCTAATTCCCTACCCCTCCACCAAACCCGGGCATCCGGTTACCAGGAAAATACAAGAGCTACATTCATCTTTTGTCTGAAATTGAAGAAAAGCAGATCTCCTGAAGCAAGTAATATAAGACACTCAGATCATCCTGAATTTTAGATTAACACTGAATGATACTTTGTTATAGTGCATGCAAAGTGTTATAGGGATATGCTTATGATAAAGATTATTGCTTATTGGAAGTTCAATTTAACTGTGCTTTCTGTTTTTATTTGTTGGATCTAGAATTTCTAATGATGTAGTGTCCATGTGGACAAGACATTGTCTCAGGAGAAAGCCAAGCAACAGAAAGAACACAAGTCTAATAAAGATCTGTTGAAATATTAAGCATAGAACTTATACTGAACATATGTTAATGATAGCTGTACACTGGAGCAAGAAGTCTCAGAGATGTAATAGTATAAATTTGAAACGTATAAGCACAATTGTGTAACCAATATAAATACTTGCTGTGCTCAACAAAGGAACTGAGAAGGGTGTCAGAAGGCTAAACAATATTGTTCAAAGTGATAGTTCAATAGATACGGAAACATATATTTAAAATACCATTTAATCTACTATGAGCTTTTTGTTTCAATTTTGATGGGGTTATATGTGAAATATTATTTCTTATAATGAAAAATTATTTGAAGTTCAATCTTTTGTTGCATTTTTTCCTCATGAAGAAAAGTCAAAATAAAAATGGAATGCTGAAATGTTTTTAATTTAGAAATTTTTTCTCATTCTACTCTAATTTTAATAAAAATATTCATAGCATCTGTCTCGTCTCTATCTACTTATCATTCTCTTTATGAGTCTTCCTTGTGCAGGCCTACTTTTCTATGTTTTTAGTTTGGAAAATTAGAATCCAAATTGCCTAATGGCAGTGATGATTTCTAGTGGTTGTTTCGAATGATATGATATTTAAGTGTTGTCAGGAGCCATTATGGGACAAGCTAATAATTAGCAGGTGATCATCCTGAAATGGCTTGCCTTAGATTATTATATAATCTGCGACAAGTGAGGCCTTATTCAGCGAGGATGTAAGGGATTTGTTTTAGGAAAGATTCCTGCTATTAATATGCTTTTCCTATTATTATTATTAAACAAATAAAACAATCACTAAGCAATAACACACCCCCTTGGAGCAGATCTCTGCAGATCCATGAAGATGTACTATCTTGTAGTGATGCTATATAGACAAATAGATGAGTTCTTTAGTCTTTTTTTTTTTTTTGCTTTTTGGATATTTTATTTACATTTCAGATGCCATCCCCTTTCCCACTTTCCCCTCCCTAGAAAACCCCTATCCCATGCCCCCTTCTCCTTTTTGCTTTTATACAATTTTCTAGATGTTAATCAAAGGCTTTATAAATTTGGTAATGCTCAATATCAATCAGAAGTGTAACCCAATACCCAACCTAGATATATCAACTATCTTTGACTGGTGGAGACATGAGAACATCCATCTCCATCTCTCTCTCTCTCTCTCTCTCTCTCTCTCTCTCTCTCTCTCTCTCTCTCTCTCTCTCTCTCATCATCTAGCTCCTCTTCTCCTCCTCCTCTCTTTACTCCTCCTCTTCCTCTCCATACTCCTTCCATGTTAGCTTCTCCTACATATCACCCTTTCTGTTAAAATAAAACTTATTCTCAAAATACAATTAGAGCATAACTATACCAATTTGTTTCAGTAAGGTACAAGATAGACCTAATACCCAGTCTGTCCATCATTTTGTTGACTAACCAGAACTTCTGTCATTTCTTCTAACTAAAAGACTTAGTTCTGAACCTGGCTTTTTTCTTGGCTTTAGGATGAATGTCAGCTGAAAACCATCCTCTCAAATCTTTTCTCTTAAAGTAAATTGTCCAGGCCAGCTGGACAATCAAGTGGGACCCTTAGACCCTGTGGAGAGGACTGAGATGCATGAGAAAATAAGGAGGCACAGCAAGTCAAGAAGTCTGATCAAGCTGGCAAAGATTTTATTGTTCACACAGGTTATATACTCTGAAAACAGGATATGGGGAGGGGTAGGAAAGGAAAGAGGGCTTTGCAGGTAGAAGAAGCTAGCTGCAGCTGCGAGGTCTAACTTATTCTCACAAAGCCTTTCCATTACCAGGAGTTCTAAAAACATCTATCTAGAAGGATGTTGGCTAAATAGAGAAACCAGGAGGAAGGGTTATTAAGGTGGGTTGCTATGAGGCCTTGTTTGAAGTTCTGAGAACTGACAAGTGAATCATGGAAGGTTAGCAGAAAGAAGAACAGTAGATAGGAGAGCCAAGGGTGAGTGTTTGCCAAGAGTAAGGCCTTGCCATGGCTTCCCACAGTAAATGACCAGGATTGGCTATGAGACTATAAGTTTTCAACCCCATCAGAAATCCAGAATGACTGAGTTAACTGAAATTATGGGAAGCACAAAGCATAGCTTCTAAAACTTAGCCAATTTATAGAGACTACTGAACACCTGGACAGTCCCTATACTACAAAACGTTGGAGCATCCAATCTTCAGCCTTCTGGCCGAGGATCATCTGACAGACCTAGTGATGCAGAATTATTAAGGGCTGATTACTCCGTCTTGGCAGAAATAATCAGTCAACTATTCTGCAAGTGTGTTCTTTTCTGGACAGTAATTTGTCTGTAGATGAAAAGAGGCAATACTTGCTAGTGGCTGTCTCACCACAACTGGAATAACTCCAAAGATGCTCAATTTCTTGGAATCCAAGACAGAAAGGTCAGGAGCAGACAGGTCTCTAATCAAAATGAACATTAATATAGAAATGTTTGTAACATCAATTCTGTGGGTTTCTGATGTTTTGAAAACCAACTATCCATGTAAGGTAATCTGGACTGTTGTCTCTTAACTCCTCTCAGCTATTTCTAAATAAAATATAGAAAACACCCTAACAACAAACTCAAAGCCATGAATTTGCTATAGGCCCTTACCTCACAGGCTAACTATCTCAAATCAGTTAAAAAAGTTAAAGAAGGACTGGATCTAAGACTTGTATTCCTAAATGTGTTATATAGGCCCAATGCCTATGAAAGTAACAATATTCATCTCACTTTTATATCAATAAGAAGCTCATACCAATGAAAACATTAAATTTGTAATCAAAGTAAATTTTGTACCATTTAAGAAATTATAACTTCATCTTTACAACAATTATACATATTTCTACCAATAGGTATGGCTATGCAATAAATCCTGGCTCATCCTCCCTGTTCCAACAAAACCACTACTTTTCCCTAGAAAGACAGCCCGATATTAACCACCTCAGTCCCCAAGCCTAGGGAATAGGGGCACCGACTCTTTATTAACTTCTTCAAGCTGATTGTGGGCATTGAGATATTAGAAGAGGGGTGGGGATAAGAGTAAATTGATAAGCCTCTGATGCTGTGTCTTCACTGCATCCAGCTGAATTCCAGGACATCGGAGGTTTGAGCAGGTCTGCTCAGCTTGCTTGATGAGTAGATACACCAAGGCTGTGTATTCTGCAATATACAATTCTCAAAACAAATTTTAGTATCAAGATAATTTTTTGTTTGAATTCTGGAATCTAGTCTTCTGGTGGCCTGCCTCTGTCATGTCTAATCCATATAATTCTTGGAGTTGCTATGAGAGTGTGCTCCCACCAGCCTCCCATTTTCTCCTCCCTGCTTTCAAATTCCCCAACACTAGGAAATCCAAACTTTCAGGCACCAAGGCCCTCCACTTCCACTGATGCTTAACCCCTTACCCCATCTTCCCTTCTCGAATCACTATGAATGTGTGCTCCCCACTATCCTTTTATTCCTGCCTCCCTGCTCTTGAAATTCCCCAATACTAGGGAACCCAAACTTTCAGGCACCAAGGCCCTCCACTTCCACTGATTCCTGGCAAGTCCACCCTCAACTACCTATACAGGTGGAGCCATGAGCCCCTCCCTTTGTGTTCTCATGCTGGAGATTTTAGAATGGCTACTCCAGCTTGTTTCTTAGGACCATTTGCTTTGAAAAATTGTTTTCCAGTTAGGGTTCAGCAAGAGAGAGAGTGAGGGCAGATGCAACAAATGGAGACCAGACAGAGTGTGATTCAGTCCTGTTTATTCTCACGTCTTTCTTCTTCTCTCTTTCTAAGTTTCTTGTTCCTAGTCCAAGTCCCAAGTCTCGAGTTCCTAGTCCCTAGTTCCTAGTCCCTGGTGTCTCCAAGTTCTAAGTTTCCATTCCCTTTCTTCTGTCTGCCTCTCGCCTTTTATAAGTCTGACTTCTCAAGTCATGCCTTTAAGTCACGCTTTTAAGTCTTGTCTCTAAGTCACACCTTTAAGTCCACACATCCAAGGGAAAATCCTGGGTATATAAAACAAGATGTTATCAGAGTGTGCTCAGCTGTTGTAGGCTGTTGAAAACAAGTCTCTTGTCAGGGTATATGGCTCAAGATGGCTGCAAGGATGATAGCTGCCTTCTGTTGGCTCCCCACACCTGATTACTAAGGATGTAATTAGTAAGGATCAAGCACCCAAGGAACGGTTGAGAAATTCTTTGTTTAGGTCTGTACTCCATTTTTAATAGGATTATTTGGTTGTCTGGGGTCCAATTTCTTGAGTTCTTTGTATATTTTGAATATTAACCCTCTATTGGATGTAGGGTTAGTAAATATGTTTTTCCAGTTTGTGGGTTGGCATTTTGTCCTATTGATAGTGTCCCTTGCTCTACATAAGCTATTCAATTTTATGAGGTCCCATTTGTCAATTGTTGATCTTAAAGCATAAGTCATTGGTGTTCTGTTCAGGAAAATTTCGCCTGTGCCTAAGTATTCAAGGCTCTTCCTCACTTTCTCTTCTATTAGATTTAGTGTATCTGGTTTTATGTGGAGGTCCTTGATCTTGGACTTGAGCTTTGTACAGGGAGATAAGAATGGATCAATTTTCACTCTTCTACATGCTGACTGCCAGTTGAACCAGCACCATTTATTGAAAATGCTCTTTTCTCCACTGAATGGTTTTAGATTTTTTTGTGGAAGATCAAGTGACCATAGGTGTGTGAGTTCATTTCTGAGTCTTCAATTCTGTTTCATTGATTGAGCTGCCTGTCTCTGTACCAATACCATACAGTTTTTATCACTATTGCTCTGTAATGCAGCTTGAGGTCAGGGATGGTGATTCCCCCAGAATTTTTTTTATTGTTGAAAATAGTTTTTGTTATTCTATTTTTTTGTTGTTCCAAATGAATTTGAAAATTGCTCTTTCTAAGTCTATGAAAAATTGAGTTGGAATTTTGATGTGGATTGCATTGAATCTGTAGATTGCTTTTGGCAAGATGGCCATTTTTACTATATTAATCTTGCCAATCCATAAGCATGGGAGATCTTTCCATCTTCTGAGATCTTCGATTACTTTCTTCAGAGACTTGAAGTTCTTATCATACAGATTTTTCACTTGCTTGGTTAGAGTCACACAAAGGTATTTTATATTATTTGTGACTATTGTGAAGGGTGTTGTTTCCCTAATTTCTTATTCAGCCTGTTTATCCTTTGAGTAGAGGAAAGCTACTGATTTGTTTGAGTTAATGTTATTTCCAGCCACTTTGCTAAAGTTTAGGAGTTCTCTGGTGGAATTTTGGGGGTCATTTAATCATATCATCTACAAATAGTGATATTGTGACTTCTTCCTTTCTAATTTGTATTCCTTTTGACCTCCCTTTTATTGTCTAATTGCTCTGGCTAGGACTTTGAATACTATATTGAATAGGTAGGAGAGAGTGTGCAGTCTTGTCTAGTCCCTGATTTTAGTGGGATTGCTCCATTTAGTTTGATGTTGCAAGGATCTGAGAAAGAGGAACACTCCTCCATTCTTGGTAAAACTGCAAGCTGGTACAACCATTATGGAAATCAGTCTGGTGGTTATCAGAAAATTGGACATAGTATTACCTGAGGACTGAGCTATACCACTCCTGGGTATATACCGAAAGATGCTCCAACATCTAACAAGAACACATGCTCCACTATGTTCATAGCAGCCTTATTTATAATAGCCAGAAGCTGGAACGAACACAGATGTCCTTCAACAGAGGAATGGATACAGAAAATATGGTACATTTACACAATGGAGTACTACTCAGCTATAAAAAACAACAAATTTATGAAATTCTTAGGCAAATAGATAGAACTTGAAAATATTATCCTGAGTGAGGTAACCCAATCACAAAAAAAAAAAAAAAAAAACCCACATATGTTATGCACTCACTGATAAGTGGATATTAGCCCAAATGCTTGGGATATCTAAGATACAATTCACAGACCACATGAAGCTCAAGAAGAAGGAAGGCCAAAGTGTAGATGCTTCAGTCCTTCTTAGAAGGGGGAACAAAATACTCATGGAAGGAAATACAAAGACAAAGTGTGGAGCAGAGACTGAAGGGAAGGCCATCTAGAGACTTCCATACCTTGGGATATATCACATATATAGTCACCAAACCCAGACACTATTGTGGATGCCAAGATATGCTTGTTGAATGAAGCCTGATATAGCTGTTTCCTGGAGAGGCTGTACCAGAGCCTGACAAATATAGAGGCAGATGCTTGCAGCCAACCATTGGACTGAGCATGGGGTCCCCAATGGAGATTTTAGAGAAAGGACTGAAATAGCTAAAGGGGTTTGTAACCCCATTGAAAGAACAAACAGTGTCAACCAACCAGACCCACTAGAGCTTCCAGGGACTAAACCACCAACCTAAATGTACACACAGAGGGACCCATGGCTTCAGCAGCATATGTAGCCTTGTTGAGCATCAATGGGAGGAGAGGCCCTTGGTTCCTGTGAAGGCTTGATGCCCCAGTGTAGGGGAATACCAAGGCAGGAAGACAGGAGTGTGTGGCTGGGAGGGTGAACACCCTAATAGAAACAGGGGGAGGGGGATGGCATCTGAAATGTAAATAAAATATCCAATAAAAAAATAAAAAAAAAAAAGAAACAGGGGGAGGGGGATAAAATAAAGGGTTTCAGGGGGCAGTGAAACTGAAATAGGGACAGGAATAATATTTGAAATGTAAATAAAGAAAATATTGAATAAAAATATAAAAAATTAAAAAATTAAAGAATTGTTTTTTTTTGTTATCTTCAATGTATATAAATTTCATAGACACTAGAGATCAAATAAAGTATAAATATGATTCCAAAGTAAAAGCATATTAAGAAGTTAAATTTTGCATTGGAGAAATGGCTTAGCAGTTAAGAGCACTTTGACCACTCTTCCAGAGGTCCTCTGGGAGACTGGGAAGACTGGTCTTCCAGAGTTCAATTCCCAGCAACCACATGGTGGCTCACAAACCATCTATAATGGGATCCAATGGCCTCTTTTAGTATGTCTGGAGACAGCTACAGTATATTCATATACATAAAATAAATAAATCTTTAAAAAACAAATTTAAAATTTGACTTAACTAATTATTTTCTTCTAAGAAGTGTTCCATTTTTAAAAAATTAGGGAAATTACAAGCAGCTATATAAGCTTCTTTATCAAATTATATAGATGAAAATATGTCATTTTATTTCACCTAAGAAGTATATATATACATCTATAACATATCTGTCTGTCTGTCTGACTGTCTATCTATCGTCTCTCAGTGTGTGCGTGTGTATGTGTGTGTGTGTGTATATATATGTATATATATGTATATATATGTGTATCTCATATATATATATATGTATATATATATACATATATATATATATGAGATACACATACATATGGGACATATGGGAAGAGAGTGATAGACATATTAGAAATACAAAAAAAAAAAAGTAGCAAGAAGAGAAAATGAAAAACAAGAAAAAAAACCCCAAACCTGAAAGTTTTCTGTCTAAAGTTAATTCAGACATTCTTTTAGACAGCATTGCATCATAAGATTATTTTATGAAGTTATCCCCATTTACTGTTTATTTTCAGACTGTTGGCATCCCCAGGGAAGAGAGCCAAGCATCCATCCATGTGATCAGCCTCCCTCTGCTTATGGAATTTGTTCTCTCATTAGAAGGAAGCACAGATCAAGCATTTTCTGTATGCCAGCTTTCTACTTTCCTTAACATCTGCCAAGTCCTCCTCTCAGAATGAGGAATGAATGGGTTGTGTTCCCAAGAAAAGGTAGACATACTTAATGACCTGTTAAGACCTGTCTTCTCTCACCATTGTAGGGTATTTGTTGTAAATGTCTCTCTTCAGTCTTGAACTGAGAACAAATACCTTGTTCTTAGAAGTTGGAGATTCTATCTGAGCTATAATTTAACTACTACAACTAAGTACACTGTTAAATAGGTAAAAGAAGTAACTTGATTTATCTTCTATTTTGTTACTTTAAGTTTTGAAATTAATTGTAGAGAATATTTTGGAAATCATATAAAAATTAAAATTTAGAAATTATAAAAAATCAGGTCTTAGATAACCACTATTATTTATTATATTACTTTGACCAAATTATTGAGCTATATGTGCCTCCGTCTTCCCTTTCAAGAAAGAAATGAGTGGATTGCACTAGCTTTGGGGACTCCTATATGTCTTATCTATCTTATCTATCAATCAATCTTATCCTAAAGTCTTATCAACCTTATTTCCCATAAGCCTTATCAATCACTAAGCTCTTTAAACTCATCATAGTTAACATTCTACTACATTTGTCTAACAAAGTATTTTTGCCACATAATCATAACCACAACCAAATCATAATTAAATTCATCCATGTCTTCATCATTCCAAAGTATCACAACTTAACTGATAAAAAACTCTTTAGCATAGGGCTGAAAAGATGGCTCAGTGGTTAGAGTACTTTTGCTCTTTGAAGTCAAGAAGAGTTTAGTTACTATCATCTACATAGTGACTAACAGCTTTCCCTAACCCCAGCTCCAAGGATCAAATGCCATTTTCTGGTCTGTGCAGGTACTAAGTATGCACATGGTGCCCATATATACATTCAGGTAAAAAACTGCTCATACATATTAAATAAACTAAATCTAAAAAAATTCAGAAACATTAGAAGAAATATCATAATTAAATTTTAATGTATCCATAACTTTTAGCTAGAATCTGACTTAATGTGATTGAGTTAGGTGGATTGTAAGAGAAAACCACAGGAAGGAGTGATTATGGATCTCCTTTGACACTGAAACTTTTTTTTGCAAAGGACAATAGTCTTTGTTTTACTATATGTGTGAGCATATAGTTTCTTAGGAAAAAGGAAACTCAAAATGTTAAATAATTATTTTAATTACGAACTTGTTCTAGGAAACATAGAAGGTTAGTCATATCCCCCTTTGAGGTGTTCCAGGATTTATATAAAGAAATAGTGTCAGTAATTTGAGGACAGAGCCTCATACAGACTACAGGCTTTTATGCAGTCTGAGAATCCATGTCTATTAAAGTTTCATGATGTATTATCTCAAGGAATCAAATTCAACAAAATTGCAACGGGCAGTCATAAGATGGTTGGCTCCCCTATTGGGATTAGAGGATCTAATATCTATAGTAGTTTGTACTAAGTTCATACAAATGTTTCTGGCTGGCTGCTATTTGGTTATCTCAGAAATTAAATATCTAGAAGAAGTTTAGCTCAGCGTGCAAGCTTAGCTCTAAGAATCCTTAGCAAATTGTTCCAGAAGCAACTTGCATTCACTTTGATGCATGAAATAAACAGAGATTTATACTGTAAGACTTCGAGGAAAAATAATGCTAAAAATTGTAATAAAACAGTTTAAACATTAGTTTTTTAAAATATCAGGGGGGATGTTTATAAACAAGCTGGATTACTGAAATAAGTTAACAGGCTCACTGGGAAGTTGATGGAGAAGCATGTTCTTGTATTAAGAACAAGTCAACTTGGAAGTTTTGTTTGTTATTCTGAGCCTAGGGACAGATACCGTTTGTTCCTGAAATATTTTACCCGTTCAGTAAGCTCTGGTTGACACCAGGCTCTCAACTGAATTGTCATCTCATCCCTCCATTAGGATAGCAGTAGAGAATGCTGACTGGACAGTGATTAATATAGGAAGACAATTCTAGTGCCCAGCTTTGTAACTATAAGAAGCAAAGCTGGAACTTAAGGGTAGGGTTTTTTTTTCCCATCACATTTGTGAAATCATGTGCTGTTTGTTGGCATCACATGTGTGCAGATACATCCATGTATATTGGAGAGGCTAGTGAGAAAGACGTGCCAGCTAAGCAATAAAGAATGATTTTTTAACAACACGTTTTTACGACCAGTATTTCCTTCATTGGAATGAAGTTTGCCGAGTTCTTTAAGAAACAAATCTGTAATCTTCTCCTTCCTTCATGCTGTAGTTTAGATGATAATTGCTCTTCAAAGGCCCATGTACTAAAGACTTAGTTCCGAGCCTGCCCATGGCCTTGGTAGGAGGCAGTAGTACCAGCAAGAGGAGTGGTCTACTGAGAAGGAGCTGTGTCACTGAAGGGTTAACCGGACTGTGTTACTTTGATTTCATCACCTCCATCTATTATAAACTGAGTAACATTGGTCCACTGTGCTCCCTGCTGAGTGTGACTTCATTAGAAGCTCTAAAGTCATGGTATTACAAAACATGAAGGAAACCTCCAAAATTACGGAGCAAAATAAACATTCTTCAGGAGTTGATCTCAAGTATTTTGTTATTGTTGTTGGAGAAAACTGACAGATACACTCTAGAAAACATAAGGTTTTCTAAGGTATACAGAATCTGTAATGGAAGCTTTTTGGTCCTTTTCTTTTAGTTCATATGATAGACTAGTGAACTTAAATCAGGAGAACAAAAATGCACACTTTCTAGTGATAAGAGACCACGCCTGCTAGAATGGCAGAGAAGACAATTATAGGATTGAGGTAGCCATATAGTTAGAAATCCTTTCACTTTCAGGAAATGAGACAGCATTACAAAATATTTAAAATATACACATTAAATCATCTCTATTTTTGGGACAAACATTTATTTATTACTTTACAGTAATTTCACAGCTATTTGTCATATGATGCTCTTCTATCTCTGTGGCTCAACTTCATGTATTTTCTCCCCTATTCTCCCTTATCTTTCCTTTCCCTTGTTTTCCTTTTTTCTCTTAAAACCAAACCAAACCAAACCAAACCAAACCAACCAAACCAAACCAAACCAAACCAAACCAAACCAAACCAAACCAAAACATCAATTCTAGTTTGTGTTGTTTTAACTGATCCTAGGCATGGGGTCCATCCCTAGAGTATTATTGGTATACTAGTATTCATGCAACTAAAGAAAATTGACTCTTCCAATTTACCAAGTGTCAATAGCTCTTGCACAGGTCTGTATAAGCTGTTATAATCACTGTGAATTAATATCTGCACTTACCATTTTGTGTCCAGAAAACACTGTTGTAGTATTCCACCACCTCTGGCTCTTACAATATTTAAATACCCTTTTTCTGAGAAGATCTCTGAGCCTCAAGGGGAGTGTGATGTAAATGCCCCACTTAGGGTTGACCAGTCTGAAGTTTCTTATTCTCTGAACATTAGTTGTGGGTCTCTGGGTAAATCACCATCTACTATAAAAAGAACTTCTTTGGTTCATTTGAGAGATACACTGATCTATGGGTATAGTGATAATGTTATTAAGAGTCATTTTAATGCTATGTCCATTCAGCAGGGTAATACTAGTAGGTTTTCTATTAAGTCTATGACATATCTAGTCATAGGTTATTGACCTTGTTAGTAGTATCTGGTTTGCTTTTCTTTTTATCAAGTGGTCATTAAATTAACTTAAAAAGCGTTTGGTTATCCCTACACCATTCATGCCACTGTAGCACCAATGGGACTGGCTTGCCAGGCAGTGTAGCTTGTAGTATTCGCCATTGGTTAGATTGATGATTACTTTTCTTCTTCAGTAGCATGCCTAGCACGTTCCAGCACTGTGAAAGCTAGCCAATGGGGCAAAGCTTCCAATTCAGTGCTAACTTGATTTCTCCATGTTATTATTCAAATATATTGTATTCAAACAATAAACTACCGATTTTTGTGTGTTGATTGTGTACCTTGACAATGGGATGAATGTATTTATTGCCTATGGAAGTTTTCTGGTAGGATCATTAGGGTCTTTTACATGATGAATAATATCATCTGCATATAAAGATACTTTTACTTCTTAATTCTCTATTTGTATTCTTTTTGTGTCCTTCAATTGTCTTAATGTTTTAGTTAAGACTCCATGTAGTACACTGAGCAGAATAGAGAGAATGAACGTCCTGTCTATTTAACATGATATTGGCAGTAGTGTTGGTATAAATTGCCTTTGTTGAGATAATCTCATGTATACTTAGTGTCTCTAGAAGTTTTACTAGGAAGGGACATTGGATTTTATTAAAGCCTTTCTGACTATAATGAGGTGATCAAGTGGTTCCTGCTCTTTTGGTTGAAGCCAGTTTTGATCATGTCAGATACTCTCTTGGTGTTCTTTTTTTTAATTAATTGATTTATTCATTTTACAGCCCAATATCAGCCCTTCCTTTTTTCTCCAGTACCCAAGTCCTTCCCCATTCTACCTTCCCCCTTTTTTGATCAGTGAAAACCTCCCAACCCCCGTGTGTGTGTCACCCCTGCGAACTAACACTCTCCTCCCCAGCACATCAAGTTGCTGAGGAACTAGGTGCATCCTCTCCCACTGAGGCAGTGTAATGTGGTCTATTTAGGGGTGTGGGATCCACAGACAGGCAGGGATAGCTCCTGCTCCAGTTGTTGGGGGACCCATGTGAAAATCAAGCTGCACATCTGCTACATACATACAGGGACTTAGGTCCAGCCTGTGTATGCTCTTCGGTTAGTAATTCAGTCTCTGGGATCCCCCAAGGGTCCAGGTGAGTTGACCCTGTTGGACTTCCTGTGGCTCTTTGGCATTCTTTTTTAATTTGGTGTGTGAGTATTTTATTGAGAATTTTTGCATCTATGTTCATTGAGAGATTGGTTTCTAATTTTCCTTTTTTATTAAATGTTTTTCTGGTTTTATTAGTATGGCAATGCTGGACTCATGAAAAGAATTTGGAGTTAGTCTTTACTTTTTCATTTACAGAAAATTTGAGGAGTGGTGACTTTTTTTTTTTTTTTTTTTTTTTTTTTTTTTTTTTGATCTGGTAGAATTTTCTGCTGTATCCTCAGCTTCCTTGAGCTGAAAGGCTTTTAGTTACTGCTTCAATCTCATTGGTTGTATGGATCTTTAAATTATTTACTTCATCTTGATTTAATAGATCACTTATATCTAGAAATTTATTAACTGCTTTTAGGTTTTTTCAGTTTTGTGGAGATTTTTATATATAGCCTTATACTCTGAATTTCCTTAGTACCTCAGTATCTGTTGCAATGTTTCCTTTTTAGTCTGTACTATTTTTTCACTAGTTTTGATTTGAACTTTATTTTTATCAGATATTAAAACCACCACAGCTGTTTGTTCTTTCATTTTCTTTTCTTAGAATACCTCCCTTTATCCTTTTACACTAAGGTCAACCACTGATGGAAAGTTTCGTTTCTTGGAGTCAACAAAAAGATGAATTCTTGAACACTGTTTGTTAATTCTCATTATTTTGTTGTTATTGTTGTTGTTGTGTATACATGTGTTTACTTTTTTGGTTAACTGTTGTGAGATCATTTGTTCCTTGTGCTTTCTTGGTGTGTTTAATCTTTTGTTCAGATAAAGTATTTCTTCTTGCATCTTCTGTAGAGTTGGCTTAGTACACATAAGTTCTTTAAATCTATTTTTATCACCAAACACCTTTTTCCTTGATTGCAACTAACTGTTTGGCAGTGTATAATAGTCTGGGCTGGCACCTGTGGGCTTTCAGAATCTGTAGAACAATAGTTCAGGCTATTCTGGCTTTCAAAGTCTCCATTGAAATGTTAGATATTACTCTAATGCATCTACTTTTACATGTGACTTGACATTTCTCTCTTGGGCTTTTAATATTCTTTCTTTGTTCAGTACATTTAGTGTTTGATTATTGTGCATTGCAGGAGTTTCTTTTTCTGGTAATGTCTATTTGGTGTTCTGTATGCTTCTTGTACTTGGTAGATTTGGAAAACAAAAATCATAGAAGACAATTGCTAAAAATATTTTCTGTCCCTTTGACTCTGGTTTCTTCTTTTCTTCTTCTTCTTCTTCTTCTTCTTCTTCTTCTTCTTCTTCTTCTTCTTCTTCTTCTTCTTCTTCCTTCCCCCTCCCCTCCCCCCTCCCCTCCCCCTCCCCTCCCCCTCCCCCTCCCCCTCCCCTCCCCCTCCCCTCCCCTCCCCTCCCCCTCCCCTCCCCCCTCCCCCTCCCCTCCCCCTCCCCCTCCCTCTCCCCTCCCCCTCCCCCTCCCCTCCCCCTCCCCTCCCCCTCCCCTCCCCCTCCCCTCCCCCTCCCCCTCCCCTCCCCCTCCCCTCCCCTCCCCTCCCCCTCCCCTCCCCCTCCCCTCCCCCTCCCCTCCCCCTCCCCTCCCCTCCCCTCCCCTCCCCCTCCCCTCCCCCTCCCCTCCCCTCCCCTCCCCCTCCCCTCCCCCTCCCCCTCCCCCTCCCCGTCCCCCCTCCTCGTCCCCCTCCTTCTCCTTCTCCTTCTTCTGCTGTGTAGGAAGCCACTGTTAGCAGTGGTTCTAGGCTGTATGTAAGCCAGGCCCCTTCCGCCCTTGCGCGTCCTTCAGCGTTTTCCACGTGTGTGTTGCAGAGTAAAAGTCCTCGTTTGCAGTAACTACCCAAACTGTGTCTCTCGTGTTTTTCGTCCACGGGCGTGGGGCGACAAGCGAGGCGCGCGTTATACTGCTGCTTCTGCTTCTTTCTTCTATACCTATTATACTTTTAAGGTTGGTCTTTCATAGTGTTCCAGATTTTCTGGGTAGTTTTTTTCCTGCTTAATTTATTTATTCTTTAATTTAAAAAAATTAACATTTTTTGACTGAGTAATTTATTTCTTCTATCTTGGAGTCCTGACATTCTCTCTTCCACTTAGTCTAATTAGTAAGGATTACTAGTAATCCTTTTATGTTATAAGTTATAATTATAAGTAAGTCTATTAGTGAGGATTCTCTCTGAACACTTTTTGACCTTATATAGTTTTCATTTCAAGTTTTATTCCAGTTTTGTCTTTTCTTCACAAATTCTATTTCTTTATTTATATAATTTTCATATCTTGAGTTACTTTCATTCTTTCACTCAATGGTGTGTTCAGTATTTATCCAGACATTTATTTATAACTTCTTTGAGTTCTTTGAATATATTCATAGTTGGTATCTTGAATTCACTTCAGGTAAGTTTGATTTTCCAGAGAGCATTACAATAGTGGTACTAATTTCTGGAGAAGACTTATTGTCTTAATTATTCATGTTGTCTGTATTTTTGCAATGGGATCTAGGTTTCTGGAGTATGGCCATTGGTGGTATTTCTTGATAGACTATCTGGTCTTGTCTCTGTTGAGTGGGTGTTTGGACCTTCCTTTGCTATTTCAGGTTGTGTATCAACTGAATGACACACTGTTCCATTCCTATGGCCGATTTGGGGTTTTTGTTCATAATCTTGGAGCAGAGGGTTTGAGGAGCTGATAGTCAGGTGGGTGGGGGGAGGACTCATTCTAACACTTTTTTTTACCCGGCATTCTGGTTTGGATTCCATGAGAAGGGCCAAGCAATGTACATGGTTGCTGACTGGCAGGTGTGCAAGGTGTGCAAGGTGTGCAAGGTGTGCAAGGTGTGCAAGGTGTGCAAGGTGGCAGGTGTAGCTCTGAGTTGGGCTTTGCATAATTCTGGACCTGAGAGGTGGATGGGGTGGTTTATAGGTAAATAGATAGGAAGGCTGGCTCTGGGGTATTCTTACTGTGGCTTCTAATTTGATCTATATGTCTTTTTTTTTTTTGGTAGGGTCTCTCACTACACCAGACCAAATTTATTGGCTAGACTGGCTTGGCCATGTTATGCCCATTTCATTATAACTGGAATTACCTACACATGCTCCCATATCCAATATTTTATGTGGGTGCTGAGGATCCTCATGCATACACAATAATCACCTTACTCTCAGAACCATTTCTTATGGAGATAATTTTAAGGAGAGCAAGTAGAAGAGACATCAATGAAATTAATTAGTTTCATCTAATTTATTGTTTGTTTTCTGAATAAGATTCAGTAGGAGTAGCAAGCATTTCCTTGGTTAATTAAGGATCTTTTATTACATGAAAGCGAGAGATTCTCTGATTAACAGTCTTTTTGAGGTTGTCTCCTTAAACTATGCAAATCTTCCTTTAAAAAAAGGGGATCTTGTGACCAGAGAGAAGAGAGATCCTAGTCAGAAAATAAATTCACACTTAGGATGAGTAGTTAGTAGGTCTTAATGACTTTAGGTTCTTAACTTTGTTTTGTTTATTTACTGGCCCTTTGTTGGTAGTCATTCTTCCTGACGTTAGCAGAAGATTTAGAGGTTTTCTGAGACTTCTCTAAATTCAAATATTTTATCTTAACCGAAAAGAATCAAGCTCAACTTCAAAACTGTAACAAGTTCAGAAAATTTTAATGTGCATTTTTTCTTAATATGAAGTATCAGAAGACACAATTTTGTGTAAAAGGAATAGGTAGAAGGGTTCCGAAATAGCAATATCTAGAAATATATCAAAACAATGTGGTCTACTGGGGAACTGAGAGATGTTGGATCAGGATCGGCTAGCTGGCTTTTACATAACTGAGCTCTTGTGTGTTCATAGAAGAGAAAGTCTCATTTAACTCTCCCAGAGCTCTCATCCTTCGCAGTACTTTCTGCTCTCTGTGTATAATGATGAGTTCTATGCCTAAATTCAGGGCAGACCTTCCCCCTTTGGCTCTGAAGTCCAGTTGTCTTCCTACTTATTTGGATCCTCATCTACATGTCTTTCTTCTCAAGCCTACTTCTCTTCCTCTAGTGTTCTATGTCCTAGCAAATAGCAAAGCCAAAAATCTGCAGTCACCGTGACTCTCCTTCACTAGTCACATCCCGTTGTTTAAAGGTAATTTGACTGTATCTAAGTCAGCTTATCCCACTCCTATTTCTTCTTTCCTTCTCTAGTGGTTTCAGTTCGTGTCCTCATTATCTTTCATTAAGATTCAGGAGGTTTCTCCTCCCTGAGCCTCATGCTGTTTTGGATTAATCACTACTATTGGGAAAATGTTTCTTCTAATTCAGACTGTGTCATAATTGGATTTGGAAAAGTTTTTGTGGCTTCCAGTGTCCTAGTTAGGTTTCTATTGCTGTGATAAAACACCATAACCAAAATCAACTTGGGTGGTAAAAATTGACTTCATCTTACAGCTTAGAGTCCATTATCCAGAGAAGTCAGGACAGGAACTAAAGGCAGGAGCCTGGATGCAGGAACTGATACAGAGGCAATAGATGAGTGGTGTTTATTCAATTGCACCTCCCATTTTCCTCAGTCTGCTTTCTTATACTCTCCAGACTATCATCCCAAGGATGTGGTCCCCCAGAGTGTGTAGACACCTTCTACATCAATATCTAATTAAGAAAATGCACTGAAAACTTGCCATAGGCAAATCTTATGGAGACATTTTCTCAATGGAGAGTCCCCTCTTCTCAAACCTCTCTCTCCAGTTTCTATCAAGTTACTAAACAGGAGCCAGCATACCCAGTAACATAAACACTAAGTTTATTGCATGATGTTTAAAGCCTTTTTTGAGCTGTCTTTATTTGCTGGCTTATAACTGTATTCATCTCTTTCTCCTTATTACTCAATGCCTGAACTATCCCAAATTATTTATAAGCTACAAAGTGTACTAAGTTGTTGCTCAAATGTTAGTTCCTCAATCCCTTCCTGGCCACTACATCTCATACTGTAAACTTCTGTTTACCTCTCCCTGTCTGTGTTATCTTCTTTTTTCATCACTATTAATGGCTGACATAATTTTACTTATATATTTTTTTCAGTGCTGGGGCCTCACATATCCTCCCCCCCCACACAAAAACAACAACAAAACAGAAAAAGACCAACAAAATTTCTCTTCCACTAATCCATATATCCAGTCAACTGTAGTTTGCATGCTCCTTATTTTAACTAGTTATTGCTTATATATACATGCTCACAGACTGTGGTCATCACAAATGTATAAATTTCTCATCAATATTGTTAACTGATACATTACCAGTTTCTAGAACAGTACTTGAGAGTAGGCACTAAATCAATATGAATCTAAAAATCAATTGTTTCCTGCAGCCATTCTTTCTGCTCCTTCTTTGTGCCTTTATTCAGAGGTGATAACAAAGGGAAATGCAGCGGGTGTTGGTGTCTCAGCAATCAAATATTTTCTCATCATGTTGTCTTGTTATAGACATAGTCTAGTTCTGTGGTACAGTCTGCATCACAAGTTGGAATATTCCCTCTCACTAACTGACTCTAGGGTTTCAAGTGCAAAGCATGATTTTTCATTAGCATCTTTCAGAACTATAACATTCTGCCCCAGAGACTCAAACAGATGACTTGCTTGTCACAACAATTCTTTAAATTGCTCTCATTCATCTCCTGCCCCCCACCCCCCAGAGTGAGCAGTCCTGAGTCCACCGGACCTCTCCGAATGTCCTCATTCACACTGTGAACTCTTTTCCCCTTGTAGTTAATCCTGAGGTTGACTTGTATTCCAGTTCTCCAGTCTGCCTGCTTGAAATTGGAACATTCTTTGTTCTGTGTGGCTAACAATGGCTGTTGATAGATTGATTTATTAGTTAATAATGCATGTTGGCTCCACATTGGGGCATTCATAATAGTAGAAAAGGTATGCACATTAGGATTTTAGTATTTTGTTAATATTGCCATGGCATTCTGACTAAACCAGGCTGCCTAGACCTGGGTAGTGTGTTGTGATGAGAAAGTGATATGGCAGGAAGATGGTCATAGAGCTGAGTTCTGATGTGCTGTATGATTTTGGACTGATCATTTAACCTTTCCTTTTTTTTTTTATTTATTTTTATTAGATCTTTCATTTACACTTCAGATACCATCCCGTTTCCCCATCCCCCCCCCCCTTAGAAAACCCCTATCCCATGCCCCCTTTTCCTTTTTGCATTATACATTTTTTTAAAGAAATGTTAATCATAGGCTTTATAAGTTTGGTATTGTTCAATCAGAGGTGTAACCCACTACCCAACCTAGATATATCAACTATCTTTGACTGGTGGAGATACATGAACATCTGCTTCCCTGTCTCCCCCCTCTATCTCTCTTTCATCACCTAGCTTCTCCTCTCCTTCTTCTTCTCCTCTTCTTACTCCTTTTCTTCCTCTCAGTACTCCTCCCACCTTAGCTCCTCCTACACATCACCCTTCCTGTTAAAAGGAAACTTTTCTCTCAAAATACAATTAGAGCATAATTATGCCTATTTGTACCAGTGAGGTACAAGATAGTCCTAATACCCAGTCCATCCTTTTGTTGACTAACCAGCACCTCTGTCATCTATCCTAACTAAAACACTTAGTTCTGAACCTGGCTTTTTCCTTGGCTTTAGGATGAATGTCAGCTGATGACCATACACTCAGATCTTTTCTCTCAAAGTAAATAGCTATAAGTTTTCAACCCCATCAGAAATCCAGAATGACTGAGTTGACTATAATTGTGGGAAGCACAAAGCATAGCTTCTAAAACTTAGCCAATTTATAGAGACCTCTGAACACCTGGACACTCGCTCTACTTCAAAACGTTGGAGCATCTGTTCTTCTGCCTTCTGGCCCAGGATCATCTGACAGACCTTAGTGCTGCAGAATTATTAAGGGCTGATTACTCTGTCTAGGCAGATATAATCAGTCGACTATTCTGCAAGTGTGTCCTTTTCTGGACAGTAATTTGTCTGTAGAAGGAAAGTGGCAATTCTTGCCTAGTGGCTGTCTCACCACAACTGGAGTAACTCCAAGGATGCTCAATTTCTTCTTAGAATTTAACATAGGAAGCTGTCCGGAGCAGACAGGTCTCTAATGAAAATGAACATTAATACTGAAATGTTTGTCATGTCAATTCTAAGGATTTCTGATGTTTTGAAAACCAGCTATCCATGTAAGGTAATCTGGACTGTTGCCTGTTAAATCCATTCAGCTATTTCTAAATAAAACATAGAGAACACCCTTATAATAAACTCCAAGTCATGAATTTGCTATAGTCCCTTAACTTACAGGCTGACCATCTCAAATCAGTTAAAAAAGTTAAAGAAGGACTGGGTCTAAGCTTTGTATTCCTAAGTGTGTTATACTGGTACAATGCCTATGAGAGTAACAATATTCATCTCACTCTTATATCACTAAGAAGCTCATGCCAATGAAAACCATTTAACCTTTCTTAATTCCATTTTACTAGTCAATTAAAATTCAGATAAAAACCAACATTTAGATACTTGTGTAAACATTACATATGATCTTGTTTTATATATATATATATATATGTGTGTGTGTGTGTGTGTATGTGTATGTATATGTATATGATGTATATGTATATGATGTATATGTATATGATGTATATGTATGTGTATGTATATGTATATGATGTATGTATATATGTATATGCATATGATATATATGTATGTGTATGTATATGACATACATTTTAAAGACTATTTTTTGTCAAAGCTGTTATAAGGTTTAAGTATAATGGTAGTATTTAAAAAATTTAACTCTGGAAGAAAAGACCAGAAAGTAAACAATAAATTTAAAAGTTGAAATTGGCTTACTGTGTCTATTTGCAAGCTTTGTGGGCAGTAAGACATTTATACTACCAAAGAATCCATCCTGGTGGGTATTATTTTTATGCCTTAATTACAGAGAAAGGTAGTGAATTCCACTTATGACTTGCTTTTCTCATGGTCATATCTCCAGGAAGTAATGGAGCTTGAGCTTGAACCCAGAGACCAGTAGATCTCATAGTGTGAACACACTTCCAAGGGCCAGAGAGATATGTAGTCATGATGACTAATGTATCTACTACACTAGTTTTCTACATGGTAAATCTTTTTAAACTAGTTCAGCAAGGGCTTGCTGTCTCATAAGCATCCACATTAACACTATAACATAGATTTTGCAAACAAAGAATGGTTTATTCTAGTTCCATTGAAATGGAAACAAGAGCATATACAGTTGTGACTTGTTCATCAGCTGGTGGAGAAGGATTTTAGGTTACCAAGGTAAAGACAGGGAGGGCTGATGGCTTGTAAATAGTAGAGTTGGTAGAATAGCCTGTGGGCAGTGCACACGAACAAATAGAATTAGAGAGTAGAGGAATGTTTCAGTTTCTCTCACTGTAGTCTTCCTGGGAGTGTTGAGGGCATCCCTCTCTTCTGTGTGCTGCCGTCTGGTTCTTCAGGTTGTACTTCTTGGAGGTTTTTGGTTCTGCCACACTTTCAAGGTCGTTTTTGCTCAGGTCCTGAGATTCTGCAACTGTGTTTTGAAAGTAGCTACTAGAAAGTCCCAGATGTCAGGGACCCAAGAGATTCCCTGGACCCCACAGGGAGTGCATTATTCAAAATACCCAAAAAAGGGGAGACAGAACCTGTAGAGACCATATCCAGTGGATAGACATGACCCCTAGTTGAGGGATGGAGCCACTCACCCACCTCAAAAATATTAATTCAGAATTATTCTTGTCAAAAGGAAATGCAGGGACAAAGAGTGGAGCAGAAACTGAAGGAAAGGCCATCCAGAGACTGCTCCACCTACTCAAACTCAGACACTATTGCTGATACCAAGAAATACTCACAGCTGTCCCCTGAGAGGCTCTACCAGACCTCACCAATACAGATGCAGATGTACACAGCCAAACATTGGACTGAGCACAGGGCAAGGGGAATGGGGAAGTTAGGGCAAAGACTGTAGGAGCTGAAGGGGTTTGTAACCTCGTAGGAAGAACAACAATACCAACCAACTGAACCCTTCCAAGTTCCCAGGAACTAAACCACCAACCAAAGAGTACACAGAGGGTATCCATGGCTCCAGCAGGATATGTAGCAGAGGATTGCCTTATCTGGCATCACTGGGAGGGGAGTGCCTTGGTCCTGTAGAGGCTTGGTGACCCAGTATAGGGGAATGCTAGGGCACTGATGCAGGAGTAGGTGAGTGGATGGAAGAGCACCCTCATAAAGGCAGGGGGCTACGAGGGGATCGGGGGATTGTAGAGGGGAAACTGGGAAGGGGGATATCATTTGAAATGTAAATAAAATAACCAATAGAATAACAAAAAAAGAAAAGAACAATGTGCAATCATGTTTATCAACAGAAGTGACCACTTTATGATCTGCTTTTAAAACTAGTCTTATTTCTTATTGATGTAAACCTGAGAAAATTCATTGTAAACCCACTGGATTAATCTGCCTTCCTCCTCTATATGACAAGGAGTAATTTTATAGGATAGATTAAGACAGGAGCTTCAAAGAGCTATTTGTTGTAAAGTTGATAGTTGCTGGACTGTGGCTTGAGCCATGTATGTCCAAATGCCGGGGTTGGGGAGACAGTTGCTTACAGCAGACAATATTGTTTGTGGTAAATATTTTTATGGCATAATCAGAGGCTGTTCATCATTAAATCTAGAATTTACAAGTAAAAAACAAGCAAGAACAGTGTAGCTAATATAATGTAGTAACATTCAAAAAGGATACAATTGAGTGGTGGGGTTTATCAGGTTTGATATTAGACATACAAGCCAATAAATAAAACTTCAGTAAAGGCTGGAGATTGTAAAAGGGTGCTCTTTCTTTTAAAAACTTAAAAATAATCACATTGTGTATGTTTCTGTTTATGTCTGTTTGTATCTATGTGTGTTTATACACACGTGACAAGGTCAGAGAATAACTTATGGGAGTCTCTTCTCTCCTTCCGGCATATAAGCCCTGGGAAACAAAGATATTTTTTTTTGATTTTTTAATTAGATATTTTATTTATTTACATTTCAGATGTTATCTACTTTCCCCATTAATCCCCTATCACATTCCTCCTCCTCCTTTTTTGCTTTTATACTGTTTATATGACATGCAAGTATTAAGGTCAGTTCTAGGTTCAGGAACTAGCAATACAATAGATGCAAATAGTCAAGGAACAAGCAAGACAATAAACCCAGGTTATCAAAGAACATGCACAACACTAAACAGAGTCCCTTGATTACTCCTGTGATCACAATTTTTAAGGGCTTATCAGGATGACCAAAATGTCTGAGCCTACTTCTCTGTCCTGGCCCAAAGTCATTTTCATGCCTGAAGCCTACTTCTTTGTTCTAGCTTAAGATTTAGATTCCTAATTGTAATTACTTCTTTGTTCTAGCCTAAGATTTAGATTCCTGCCTGAAATTTCTTCTTTGTTCTACCCTAGGCTTTCTCCTTGAAATTAGTTCTTTGTTCCAGCCTAATGTAAGATTCCTGCCTGCAGTCCATTTCCTTGTCCTTGGCCTATGTCAGATTCCTGCCAAGCAGCCCCAAAAGCTCTCCACATCTCCCCCGTTTTATTGTATAAATCAGACCGAGTCTGTCTTAGGTCATTCTGACAAGAATGCCTTCCTTACCCATCATGGAATATGCATTATCAAAAGCATTGCACTTTTGTCTTAGGTTGGTAAGGTTCTGTGCAGAATCTTACTTGTCCTTGGCTTGACAGTCTGTTAAATTAATAACTCTGTTTGGGGGTCCATTTTCAGTTTTAAGTCATGTACTTTGGCTGCCAGCCTGTTGATGTAGTTAGAGACAAGTTTTAACACGATGGGCAGAAATATAAGTATTTCCAGGACAAGAAAGGCTAGCATGATCAAGCTGTATATGCCATTCCTGACGTTTGAGCAAAATAGAAATACTGACCTCAGGCCATGGATAATTTTATCGGCATTATGGCATTATGTGCAGCATCAAAGCTCAACAGAGCAGCATTCTTTAAGTTCATAAGCTCACTATGCAAAGTTAAAACACCCAGAGAGGTGTTAGAATTATGCCAAACAGGTGTCTTTAAACTTTTTTCTAGTTATAGTGACAATCATTGTAAATTTTAGAAGTAACACTACTCCAATGGTATTTGTCATAACACTTGAGATGGCTCCTAACTCTTGAACCCTGAACTTCCTTCAGATAATTTGTATAGGTTATAGAGCATCATCCATTGTTCTAGCCACCTATATAAATCCTTTTGTATACTTAATACATCAGAACCATATTTTTGCTAGATGGTTAACAAAAATAGCTGTCTTAACTCCTTGTGTCAAAGCTATTGCAGAAGCAGTGGTGCTAGCAATTAATGAAATTAAAGCTGTTATACCAGCAATATTCAAGCCTGCTACCCTCTTGCTTTTGCTTAAAGCCTAACTCACTTCTTCCAGCATTTTCAAGATTTTTTTAGAGAATCAAACTCTTCTAATACTCAGGGCAGTAAGACAAAAGCTGGTTGATAGGCCCCTGTAACAGACATGCCAGGTTTCAACACACTAACACAATTAGAATGTATACAGTCAATGCAACTTACAATAAATGTTGTAGAAGAGACAAAACCAATTTTAGCTTGACAATTAAAAGAGCCTTAAAACATGCACTAACCCTTGTTTGAAATCCAGATCCTGTGCCAACTTTACCTCTTTCTATCCTAATATCATAGTGAGCTACAGCTAACTTCCAAATATGTTTCTGAAAATGTCCAGATCCAACCTTCCAAACGAAGACTGTTATTTCCAATATTGGGTTGATTTCTAGACCAGTACTACATGATTGAGTCCTAATAACTGGTCACATTTAAGAAAAATACAAGAGTCATTATAATTTCTCATTTTAATTCTTTGTCCCACAAAGTCTAAAATCTTGAGGCAAGGCAGTTTGTCCCATCTGGGATATAGGCAAGCAAAGGTGGGTCAGGAACATATGTTCAATACAGCTTCCCAGTTACCCTTGTCAGGGCACTCAGCAAGCTCACAGGTCAGCATCATTCTTTATCTCAGCAATAGCATATCTCACCAATCATTCTGGTAGCCACCATGCTCCTTCAGCATCCTGCAGAAGAAACCACAAACATGCCCTTTTCCCATATTTGATACCTGGTCAGGATCATGTCATATGCCTGTAAGTCTGCCTAGTGAAGACACTTAGCAGAAAGTTCCTTGGCATCCATTTTTTAAAATTTGAAATAAAAAGAATATGGGTTAAATAAATTTGTGGTGTTCAGGTATATACGTCCCCCCTTTTTATTTTAGGAAGCTATTGTTTTAAAGTTCCATGGGCCCCTTTCATAATACCTTGTCCTTGAGGATTATAAGGAATACCCATAAAAAATTGTTGACAAAAAGTCTCAACTGCTCGACTACAATCGCCAGTTCCATTATCTGTTTTTTATTGGATATTTTATTTATTTACCATTCAAATGTTATCCCTCTCTCATTCCCCCAACCCCTTATTCCATCCCCTCTGCCCACTTCTATGAGAGTGTTCCCCCATCCATCCACTCATTCCCAACTCCTTGCTCTTGAATTCCCCAACACTAGGGCATCTAGACTTTCAGGAACCAAGGCCCTCCTCTTCCACTGTTACCTGACAAGGCCATCCTCAACTACCTATATAGGTGGAGCCATGATTCCCTCCCTTTGTGTTCCCAGGCTGGAGGTTTAGACCCTGGGATCTCTGGTTGAGTATTTTGTTAGTCCTTCTAAGAAGGACCAAAGCACCAACACTCTGTTCTTCCTTCTTCTTCTTGAGCTTCATGTGGTCTATGCATTGTATCTTAGGTATTGTGATCTTTTGGGCTAATATCCACTTATCAGTAAGTGCACACCTTGTGTGTTCTTTTGTGATTAGGTTACCTCACTCAGGATAATATTTTCCAGTTCCATCCATCTGCCTAAGAATTTCATGAATTCATTGTTTTTAATAGCTGAGTAGTATTCCATTGTGTACATGTACCACATTTTTCTGTATCCATTCTTCTGTTGAAGGACATCAGGGTTCTTTCCAGCTTCTGGTTATTATAAATAATACTGCTATGAACATAGTGGAGCATGTGTTTCTGTTGTATGTTGGAGCATCTTTTGGGTATATGCCCAGGAGTGGTATAGCTAGATTTTTATGATTTGCAGAAAATACATTTAATAGCAGAGCTATCTCACCAGACCCAAAGAGATGTTTCTTTGTCTTCTATAGTAATAAAGCCTCATGTCTCTTTGAGACAGAAATGCTAAAGGTAAAATTTTGTGAAAATAGCTGCAGATAAAAGAGAAAGGTCATGGGTATGGGAGATGTATATGGCAGATGCTATTTTATTACTAGACTTGTACTTAAAGTAGTCTTTTAGGAGTTAAGGGGGAGAAGCTAAGGGTTGTTGGAAACTACATCTTATCTCAGAATTAAATGAACTACACATTTAAGTAAACACTAGACTTATAAGTCACAGAATGCTCCTAATGATTTTACATATTTACTTAATATATTTCCTGAATAATGTCTCCTATTGGAAAGACACTATCTGCATCAATCTAGTCACTGAGTTGCCCTGTCATGACGGTTGCTGTCTTTGGGCACACCTAAGTAGACAATCAGCTTCACTCACTTAGTAGAACCAGATGCTGCAGTTGGGCTGGGAGTCAAAAGAACAGGATTTTTGCTGTTTTAAAACCCTTTTCTATATGACAAGTAGTAATTTACAATCACATTTATCTTATCTTTATAGGTAACCATCCTTAAGAAAACATAGTGTCATGTCCTTAAGAGAACTGGTGGGAGCGAAGAAGTTGCTGAGATCAACTGTTTCCTGTTAGCCCCCGAGAGGAAAGCGAGCTAACAATGAGTCAGCCTGTACCTGCCCTGGCACAGCTGGCTCAGCATGTTGGCGAACAGATTGCTTTCCATTCACCTGCACTCTGTTCAGTGAAGTTTAGTATTTAAAAATGTAATATTAGGTTATACTGTTGTATTGTAAAGGTAGACCTAAAGAAAATATTCAAAAGGCTTTTGGACTTCTGAGCCTCTAGATGTTGGTCCAGTAGCAGACGCTTCTATGAACTCTGATAACTGTTTTTTGATACCATGTTGGACTAACATAAACCTTAGCTTCCATTTATTAATTTTATTAAATTTATTTATTTATTTATTTATTTATTTATTTATTTATTTATTTTTAGGCTTTGCAACCTTCAAGGGAAACTACAACATAAAAGGAGGTGCCAGACACAAAGAGCATCAAGGCTCTAAAAGGACAAACAGCCTGATGTTCCGAAGGTTGCTTCTCTACTTGGAAACTTTTCACACGGAGCCCGAGAAAGGAAATTGAGATCACGAGTGAGGAAGAGCTGCTAAGCAAAACACTTGCAGACTGAAAACGTAAAACAGGCGATTTGAACTCCACCAGACATCCTCACATCACTCACCATTTGCCTTTCCTTAACCATTTCACCTGATTAGCATTCGGTTGCCATGCTGGCCTTAATTAATCTGGACCCCTGAGATCTCTCAAACACTGGACCCCTAAAAAGGCAGCATACACCAGCTGATATGAGGCCCCCAACACATATATAGCAGAGGACTGCTGGGTCTGTGTTCAATCAGAGATGATGTACCTAACCCTCAAGAGACTGGAGGCCCCAGGGAGTTTAGAGGTCAGGTGGAGTGGGGGTTTGGGAGTGGAGACATCCTTGTGGAGACCGGGTGGGGAGGAGGTATGGGATGTGGAACATTTGGAAGGTGGACAGGAGTGGCATACAAAATCTGGAGTGTAAACAAATAATAATAGTAATAATAATAATAATGATAATAATAATAATAAAAGTCATTGACATACAAGTGTTTTCTTTTTTTTTTTTCAGGAAAATTTAGATCATTGTAAAAGTGTGCCAAAAAGAAATTCAGAACAACAGAGACTGGAGAATGATAACATTTGGGCCATTGAGATTTCTATTAAAAAAGTTAAAGACGGACTGGGTCTAAGCCTTGTATTCCTAAATGTGTTATACTGGTACAATGCCTATGAAGAGTATCAATATTCATCTCACTTTTATATTAATAAGAGGCTCGTACCAATGAAAACCTTAAATTTGAGATCAAAGTAAATTTGTGCTATTTAAGAAATTATAACTTCATCTTGATAATAACTGTACAGATTTCTACCCATAGGTTATGGCTATGCAATAAATCCTAGCTAATCCTCCCTATTCCCACAAAACCACTACTTGTCTCTAGAAAGACAGCCCAATATTACCACCTGAGTCCCCAAGCCCAGGGAATAGGGGCGCTGACTCTTCATTAACTTCTTCAAGCTGATTATGGGAGTTGAGATATTAGAAGAGGAGTGGGGGAAAGAGTAAATTGATAAGCCTCTGATGCTGTGTCTTCACTGCATCCAGATGGAATTCCAGGACCTCAGAGGTTTAAGCAGGTCTGCCCAGCTTGCTTGATGAGTAGATACACCAAGGCTGATCATTTTGCAATATACAATTCTCAAAACAAATTTTAGTATCAAGATAGTTTTTAAAAGAGGGCTGACATTTTATTAAAGATGTTGGTTCTAACAGCTTTTCTTCCCCCCCCCTTTTATTGGATATAATATTTACATTTCAAATTTTATCCCCTTACCCCATAGGCTTTTGTATTTCTTTTTTTTCCCTCCAAAGCAGTAATTCAACTGCATTTATATTTTGGGACACATTTTGGGGGATCATAAAGTTTTAAATGTCCTAATGTGATTTTAGTGTTACTTGCT
This sequence comes from Arvicanthis niloticus, assembly GCF_011762505.2. Lineage (NCBI taxonomy): Eukaryota > Metazoa > Chordata > Mammalia > Rodentia > Muridae > Arvicanthis > Arvicanthis niloticus. Next base: position 37,211,618 of record NC_047676.1, on the reverse strand, counting down.
CAGGGTGCAATTTACGTGTTGTAAGTTAGGACTATTACAATGCTTGCGATGAGGGTTTGAAGTGATTTTGTTTAAAGGACATGAATAGCTTTTAAGAGTGAGCCTGTCTTTTATAAAATTCCAGGTATGAGGGAAAACAGAAACGGAAGGACCCATCCTTGTAAAGGGCAGCAGCAAGCAGTTGTTTGCGTCATTTCAGGGAGTTAGTCCTGCTCTGCAAACCCTGGAGGTTTGTTCTGATTTGTTAAATTATTCAGGCCAGTTTCTCCGTCTTTCAGCGTTAGGTGAATGACCCAGCTTGTGCCAACGGAATATAAAAAGCATTTTCCTGGCCATGGGTGATCTCCAGATTGCCCTAATGGTAAGGGCGGGAGAGGCTTCGTTTTTAACCTTCTTCCAGATCTTACTTATTGAGATGGGACTGGGTTTGACTAGCTGGCAACATGGCTGAGGAAGGCGAGCCAACAGGGGACTAAAAAGGAACTAAAACTACAATATACATTGTGCCATGTCTTTGAAAATGTTACCGAGGAACTAACCATCCAGGCTGACTTTTGGACTTTTTATTCATTAAAAGCTTCTATCTAATTACCTGAATGTTACTGTAGTCTCCTATTTTCTTGAGGCAGAAACTATCTTCAGACAATAACAACAGCAACACTACTAACAGAAGCTTCTGGGTGGTGAGGCCGTTCAGTTTGGTGGAGGTCTTTGCTAATCCTGAGCCCCTGAGGGCCTACAAGATGGAAGGAGAGAAATGGCTTCTCCAAGGCATCCTTTGACTTCCACACTCTTGCGCCCGTGCTGTGGTAGTCCTGTGTTCCCCTAATCCAATTAACAAATAAAAGTGATAAAGTTAAGGTGCTCCATTTATCCCACTGTGTTATTTTGTTTATGACTAGTGTGCAGAAAAAAAGTGATAGTGTACAGTCTAAACATTTGAAACTTCTCTCAATTCATGTAGTTACTGACACTATCCGGATATAGGAAAAACTCCAAACCTTTCTTCTGATGTTCCTTTAAGATGGTAATCTCTTTTCCCTATCTCTGAAGCCTAGAGTCCACTCTTCTGTAACTCTAGGTTTGTGTTTGAGACTGTACTAAAAATACGATTATGTAATACGGAACTCTGAGGGTGTGTGAATTAATTCAGCCAGTGTCTTTTTTGGAGATTGATTCAATTGATACAGGTATTAAGTTTGCTTCCATTTTTTTTTTTAAAAAATGAATTTATGGATGTACAGATTGTTCAATCAGTTATTAAAGGGTATTTGTCCCAGTTTGGAGGATGTGATCATTGTCCTTAACTGTTAACTTGATGGGATATAGAGAAAGATACTTGATGACATAGGTGACATACATCTTCGTCATGTGCCAGTGGGCATGTTTTTTTCAGAAAGGATTAACTAAGTGGGAGAGACTCACCTACAGAGTGGGTGACACCTTTCAAAGTTTAGTCCAGATAGAAAGAGATTCAAGAAAAACGTCTTTTGTGCCTGCCTGCCCTTCTTTCTAAGCACCTCTGTCTCTATGCTGCTATGATCCTCTGCTGACACAAAACTCTGGCATCTTCAGTCTTCCAGGCTGGACCACGTAACACTGGTCCTTTTCACGGCCTTCAGCAGTAGTCTGGAACTGCTGGCAGCATCCAGCTTCAAGAACTGAGCAGCCACTGGGTCTTCAGCCTCTCTGCTATACAAACAGCTTTTACTGGACTCTCAGCCTCTGATAACA
>NC_047676.1:37160681-37209684 GCF_011762505.2 Arvicanthis niloticus | reverse complement strand
TGTACTTCCTTTGTGATGAATATCAATGGTGAGAGTTGATTTCCTTGCCCTGTTGCCAAGGATATCAGGAAATAATCAGTTAAAAATTATTCAGGTTTTCAATGTATGTAAGGAACTAGCTGTCGTTTCTTAAATTATGAGCTGGAAAACGTTCCTTAATCTCCGAGTTACTTGCATCTATGTTTTTTCAAGCATCTCCTGATTTTGAATTTTTTCAAAAGCTTATTTGTGTATTAAATGGTTTCCTGATGTGCCTTTTCTTGCTCATGTATTCATGTGGTAGATTACGCTCATAAGCATTTTGAAATACTAACCTTCCCAGACTTAGATTCTAGGTAATTCATCCACTTCATTATGGCTTACTGTTGCTTGTATCTTGAGTCATTCAATTTGTGACTATGCTGTTGAGAATTTTGCCTTTTTATCCTTGGAGAACTATGGTAATCGGTCTACTGATGTCTGATTTTCACAGTGCTACTGTTGCTTTAATACTGACTCCATGAAATATTAATGAGTTACAAACTATTTTTTTCTGTCTTGTCATCTCCATTGTCTGACACCAACATAACATTTTACCTTTATTTTCTGAATAATTTTTGATGTTATCTGTATTTCTGTTCTATTAATTTTTTGCCTATACCTATGCCCTATTTTGAAGTAAGTTTTTTGCATATAGAATAGAAATAGATCATTTTGTTTCTAATCCATATTGAAGATTATTGATTTCTGTTTGCTTGATTTTATTTAGGGTAATCACTAACGTATTTAGGATTTTAGATGCCATTTTCTTCTTTAGTTCTGTAATTCTTTTCATTCTTGGTTTTTCTCTCTTTCTTTTTTCTACTTTTGGTTTTTAGATATTTTTTAAAACAGAATTTAATTTTATTATTAGTTTTGGGGTATAGCATATGTGTATGTGTGTGCATATATGTGTGTCCATGTGTGCATGGTGTGTGCATGGGCATGCATGCAAGTGAATTGGTTTGGAGCCCATAGGTTGAATTTAGGTGTCTTTCCCTACCTTTATCTGTAATTAGGATGTACCTTTAGCATGCCCCTTCTCAATCTTTCATGTATGTATTGGTCCTTTTATGTTTTTGCTTAACTTCCCAAATATTTAGGTTAAGCTTTCACCAAATTGGGGATGTTTTCAGTTATATTTCTTGACATATATTTTCTGTAGCATATATGGGCCTAAAACAAAAGATCTAACATGCTTGCTTGATTTTTACTTACTGTAATTATTGACATGTTTTGAATTAGAATTTCTTTTTGTTATTTGGTTTTGATTGTCCTTTTTATTGTTGCTTCTCTGTCTTTGTTATTTGTCAACAGATTCCTAAGTTTTTGCTCATTTAAAAAATTTAAAACATACAAATCTTTTAAAATATTTATCTATTTTTATTGTGTATGGATGTTTTGTTTATCTGTATGACTGTACACCATGCATGTGCAATGCCCACAGAGAGTGTTGGACCCTGTAGGATTGGAGTTACAGATGGTGATGAGCCACCAGTATGGGTTCTGGGAATTGAACCTTAGTCCTTTGAATGGATAGTTAATGCTCTTAACATCTGAGCTACTTCTCCAGCCTCCGTACAAAAATTTTTACATTTAGAATATTGTATAGTTTCTGATGATGTATTTTTAAATTAGTTTTTTTTCTTTTGTCAGGCTCTATTCTGCTACTAGAGCCTATGCAATTATTGTGTTTTGTGTGGGATGGGGAGGGAACCCAGGACCTTGTGCATGTGTTATAACTGTTATATTATTGCACTACATCCACAAGCCCTTATTTTATGTTCCCGGAGGCTGGTCTCAAATCCATGATCCCCCTTTCACCATCTCCCAAGGGCTAGGATTGCAGGATAAAGTTTATTTATTTGTAGTATCTTTTCAGATTTTTATTCATTTCTTTAGGTTGCTTTACCCTACTTTTCCAATATTTTAAAACTAGAGTTAGCAGAATTGAAATAATATATAGAAAGTTACTAATTTTAAGCTAATCTTACAAAGAAAATAACTGTATTAATGCCAAATAATTTCTGTATCTCTATACAAGAACTAAACAGGGTTCTTTATACAAACTGAGATTTTATTTATTTTTTTCTTTTGAAAAATGAATCTTAAATAACTTGTGATTCTATCCTGGACATTTTGCAAGGATTATTTTGGAGACTTAAGGCTTTTTCTGATGACAGGATGATACTGATGGAGAGAAACAAAAAGTGGTGTATTCATATTTATCCACAGAACAGATAACCCAGGTGTTCTGTATCTGTTTGCATTTTAATTATAAAAAATTAATTGATAATTAATAAACTCATTTAAATTAATACTTGATTGCCTGGTCCAGAATTTATAAAAGTAATCAACAAGAAAGGCCAGATTGAGTATACTTGCAACATCATATGTGCAAACTGAAAAAACAGTGTTCTGTTCAATATTAGCTACAATGATTTATATTCACTATATATATGGTACCATCGTGTGCATTTAGTTTGATATATATCATTTTTCTCTATTTATTAGCTGTATAAAAATAAAATGCCACTGTTTTGAGATGGGAAAATTGAAACTTGACTAAATTAAAACCATTCCTTCAAAGTTTACACAGCTAAAAAAAACAATGTTTTACCAAAGCACCAACTTTACTTAATGGGAGTCAAACATTTATTATTAGTTATCCAATATTACCACAACTCTCATAAAATTGTCACTAAGAATATACAAAAAAAGTCCACAAGAAAAGTAACCCTATATGTTAGTGAAATTCAGGTGCAGCAAGCTTTTTGTTGAATGGTCTTGGCAATTTATATTGGATTACTAAAGAATTTCATGTTAGAAAATATTATTAACATATTAAAGTATTTCCTTTAAAAAGTTTATAAAAATTGAATGTCAGAACTTCCTGTATAGCCAGCTCCTACTTTCCTCTTTGTATTTTCTCCAACCTATTTTTTGTAAAGTTTTTTACAAAACTTTACAAAAAAGTTTTACAAAAAAACCTTTTCTCTTTTGTGACATTTCAAGCTGTGTGTCATATGGTGTCCATCACTTCAATAAGTAAGGAATGAAAATGACTTACCACAACCTAGTGTGTTGTAATGCCAACTTGATATACTAGCTATAAAAGAATTCTGAAAGTTCTGGTGAATGTGTGGGTGTATATTCACTCAATGTTTGATGATCTCTTCAACAAAATGTAACTGGACAGCTTTGCCTTTTCAAAGTTAACCTTTCAATAAGTCTTTAGTCAGAAGGAGAACCTGCTCTTTCATACTTGGAAAATCTGTGTCTCTGTGTCTCTTTCTATAAACACAGACCAATGCCAGTAGAGTATTTATTGTAATAAACAGAGCAAGGCAAGGCATGATGGCACATGTCTGTAATCCTAGCATTCCTTAGCAAAGGCAGGAGGATTAAAGTTCAAAGTCAATCTCTGTTACCCAATTTGTTGGGGCTAGCCTAAGCTATATTAGATACTTTCAATACCCCTACCATAGAAAATAAGACACAAGCCTTACAAGACAAAATCCAAACAAAATAGTAGAGATACTGGGTCAGAGAACATGGGCTTAAATTCAGTCCTAACTGTCTTCTTCATGGGTGGTCTTGGGCAACCACTTTTATCTCATTAAATTTGGTTTCTTTCATATCTATGTGGTTAAAATAATATTACTACATTTCTCATCTATTAATATTTAAATGGTATTACACATATAAAGCACTTTGTTTCAATGCTTGGATCCTGAGTCATTAAAACACACACTGTTTTATCTGTTAATTCTATGAAGAGATGAATTGTTACCCATAGGTCTAATATTTTACAAACTTCAGGTAACATATTGATCTTATGAAGGCAAACAAGTATATTTATATCTATGAAGTATAATTGCAACTAAATTAAAAATGTAAAAAACATGATTTTCTTGGGGGCTTATCAAATTCAAATTAATTTCCCCAGTGACTGTCTCAGCTTGTGTTTAATAAAGTGTAGGGCGTTCACACACAATGACCCTGCAAAGTGATTTGATTTCTAGCATCAAACAACAGTCATGGTTTGCTTGGAATCCACCATTAATTCTGTCTGACAGACATGAGAGAATGTAGGAATTAAGGTTCAGTCCACATGCTCCAGCAGACTTAACCAGTGACATCACTCCACTCTCTACTGTCCAATCACATTTGTTCTGAACTCTGACTGATTCATGCCAGCCCCAGAAAAATAATTTTCCAAATAGCCTAGATCATGACAAATAACATTTATGTCTGAGGTTTCCATTTGTCTTGCATGCCAAATAGGGGCAGAAACAGATTAATATTTTCCAACTTGTGCTGGCAATGACTTGTGGAGAATAACTAAACAGGCACATTCTATTGAAGAGAACCTGATGTTTGTTATATACTTAATGTTGCTTCTTTTTTTTTCCATTTAAGATTGCATACATGTTGTGAGAAAAAAAGGTCTAATGATTGAAGCAACTATATCATCTTTCCAATTTATTGTGATTTAGCCAGTTGAATTATGTAATATGTATATTCCAAATCCACCAGGTATTATGCTATTTTTTCAAAAACCTCCATTAAAATGATGACATTAATATGAATGCAGGACACTTCAATAGAGCCCACAGCTGCTGAGAATAGCATGTTAATTAAGTTTTATAGCAGAGTAGCTTCTTCAGTCAAACATAAATGAATCTGGAAACAGAAAAGTAGACCCGGTATCTTTCTGTTGTTGGAAGAGAAACCATTAAAGAAAAACTTAAAGGCTTATGCCATGCTAAGTAAACTTCCCCTGAGGAAATATATTAATAAAAAGAGCAAGTGCTGAAGGGAGGAAGGAAAGGGGATTCGGGAGAGAGACAGGGAGGGAGAAGGAGAGTCACTACTGATGTCTGAAAGAAAAGTAGTTATTTCATCTTGCAACCAACCGGTCTTTAGGTAGAACACATTATGTTTAAGGCACTGAGATCAAGAAAGACACACACCCTATGCAGAGGTGAAACTTAAGGTTTTGCTATTGATTTATGAAGAGTTTAGTTTGTTAGGTGTATGAGCGGAACACAGAATCATCCCCAGCTAGAAGAGAGGAATCTGTTAGAAGGATGTGAATAATGGGCAGAAGACTTCTGGGAGAGGAACTCTGGGCTCATTTCTACCAGCCCTGAACCTTCCCCTTTCTCCTGTAGTCAGATAAAATGCTTCCCCACTACGGAGACCATACTTCCCTCATGCAGTCAAAGTTCTGGTTCTGATTTCCAATTTCCATCCTCTGTTCCATGTAATCCTATTGGCTTAGGGACCCCAAACCCCAGTGTTTTTTATTGGGGCAATATGACATTCAGTTTCTTATTCAGTTGCGGTCAGTCTAGGGGGCGAACATGATTTAAGACAAGAGACGTGTTATGGTTTCCTTGGATTCTTAGTTTATTGAAGACAGTAAGTTCTTTCTCTTATCTGCTTTCCAACTTCATCTCACTATTCCCTATTCCACTAATTTTCAAGGTATGAGAAATATAAACCATGAATAGCATTTAATAGCTGACGTGTTGGCAAGTCATCCACCTGGGGGCTTTCCCGGGGCCTCAAAACCATCCTCAGAGAGACTGATGGCTTACACAAGCAACTTCAGATTGATGTTCATACTTCATTTTGTTGTTTACACTTCTCCAACTGGTTACTAGTTGAAATATGCTGGAATACGAATAAGCAGGCTTAGGGATATAAAGTTTGTTAGAAATAAATGGAACGCTACCTTTGAGAGTATTCATTTCAGTTAAAGGTCAATGAAAAGCATTAGTAATTTAAGTTGTAGGTGGCCCAAATCACATATACATTAAAAGTGAACAGTGGCATAATAATGCAAATGTAAATTTTTTTCTATTTTTTTTTTAAAAATGATACTGACATTTCAGGCGGCATCTTTGGGTTACGTTTCTAGGCTCTCTCTAGGGGCAATATTTGTTCATATGTGCTCAATGAAAAGGTGGAGTGGAATATTCCAGGCCTTCTTGACTTAAGATACAAAGAATAGCCCAGATGGCTTGTATCATCCACTCTACATCTTTGCTGAGTAGCTGAAGAGCTCCAGGTCCTTTTCTGACCTCACTGACACTTCTGTGATCTCCTTTAGAGGTGTGACCAAGGACTCCAGGAGAAGCACAGGAGCTGAGCAGTTAGCCACAGGATCCAGGCACAACTGAAGCAATTTTCTATTTCTAACTGACATCCCTAGAAACTGAAAAAAGCCTAGCACACGCTCTGTTTTTCCCCAAGGATTTCATCGAGTGTGCTTAGTAAGGACTATGAACTTTCATTATAAAGTGTCTTGATTTCCAAAATTTTCTCCTGGGGCTGGAGAGATGGCTCAGCAGTTAAGAATGTGTCCTGTTCTTGTAGAAGATCTGAGGTTTCTTTGGAGCATCCATGTATGTTCTCCACTCAAAAGCACTTGGAACTCCAACTCCAGGAATATGACAATCCTCTTCTGGACTCTGTTGGTACCTGTACACACATGTGGGCACATGTGAGTACATAACAAATACATGCCCTACAGATAACATGCGACATAAAATAAATACTGCATTTTTATAGTAGTTTAAAGATTTAATTTTTTTATTTGTATGTGTGTGTGCAAGTGTGTGTGTGTGTGTGTGTGTGTGTGTGTGCAACAATTAAAAAAGGAAAAGGGGCCATGATTTTAAAAGAGAGAACTGGGTTGGTGGTCCATGGAAGGGACTGGAGGGAGGAAAGGAAAAGGGGGATATATATAATTATATTTTAGTTAAATTTTTATGTAAATAGAAAGAACTACTAAAATTCGAATTGTACTTTGATTCTTGAGTAAGTGGCAATGGGTTGGCATGGCAATGGTGGTAGATGAGTTCATAAGAAGATTTTGTGCTTGAAATCTCTTGTGGAATAATTAAGAACACAACTGTGGCTAAGCTGAATAAAATTACTTTGACTCCTGGCACTTTTGTTCTAGATTTAAAAGAAATTAATAAACGCAAATAATTTGAGGATGACAAAAATATTTTTTCTAAAAATAACACTACCATCATTGTATCTACAAATTGTCATAACGAACTAATATTATCCAACATTCAGTTCAATTAAACTTCCACAGTCGCTTCCGAGTGACTTCAGAGCTTTCTCTTGTCCACTTACTACTAAATTTTTGATATAATAAATGGATCTGGGAACCCAATATTGGCACAGCTTCAGTGTTTTTTCTTTAAGGAGAGAAATATGAGCTGCATATTTGGTACTTGAGATTCTGTTTTCTGGAATGTCAGATTAAAGCTTATAGTTATAGAAATTGGCACGGAACACCTAAGATTAGATTATAATTGAAAGGATGTATTGAAGCAGAGCCCTAAAGCTACATTGGTTCTCAAGGCAGCAATAGAAAAACCTTTTGTATGCAGCCGTAGAACCGAATGGCATGAATCATCCTGGTAGTTATGAGTTGTCTTCTGTGACTCTGAAGGTATAATGGCACTTTGGAAGGTCGTACCTTATACACATTATCAGACAAGCCGTTCTTATTTAACGCTACACCATAAAGCTTTTAGGCTGCATATAAATCATGGCACATGCAGAAACTCTCAGGGCTTGCCCTAAAACTGCTTAGTAGTCCAGACCTATCCTCTACTCATTGCCATCTACTGATGACTGAAGAAAAATTGCTATGGTGCCTATGCACAAAGTGCTGTGTAGCTTTTAAGAGAAACTTAGGCAGGTTTCCAGAATTTTTCCACTCCGGCCCCTCCACAGCCTTTGCTATCATCAGCAGATACTCTGTGATTTTTTTTCTTTGTTATTTTTCCTACTGCTCTGATTCAAGGTGGAAATGCCATCACATGGCAAGCCTGTTGGAGGAAAGTACTTCATTGCAATATTATTTTTCTTTGCAGACACCAGGGTAGAAGAAAGCAAACCCAGAATGTATAGTAGGAAAAAAAAAACCTTAGTGAAATGGTGTGATTTTAAAAGTATTGTGGCTCAGGTTTCGAACTTAACCTTGGGAGAAAACTTCATAAAAATGCTTCGTGATGCTTCAGGTTCATCACCTATAAAATTGGAAGTAAAACACTGGAATTTCCCAGGAAGATAGAAATCAGATGAGCCTGGAATCAGACTATTTTACGTATTACAAATGGCTTCCCACATACATAATATGGGGTGTCTCTGTGACCACCCTGCCAGCAGGAAGTCAGCTCTACATGACTCAGTAGACAGTGTTGATTCAAGACTCTTAGAATCTGTCCATCAGAATTTTTGGCATATTTAGGTACAGCACAATTTGGAAATTCCTGAATCCCCAGTGTTCACAAGCTTAAGATGTGACTACACTGAAACACTTTTTAATTTCATGTGCCCTCTTCCATAAAGGATGGGCTCTATAGATTCACTACATGTGACATGTTAAGAGTCTGGGGGAGGATCTTGTGTGGTCTCAACTCCTACAGATATCACAAAGGTCACCAGGCTGTTGACAATCTTTGCTCCCATTTTTAAAGTACGTGTGTCACTCCCATAACGATGGGTTCTAATGACTGAGAAACAATGCTCGAGATAAGGGTCTAGAGAGTATGACTCAGATAAACATAAGAGAATAGGGGAGCCAGCTGTGATCTTGCCATGCAGATAGCGGAGAGAACATCCATTCCCAGCCTTCTGGTTGGAAAGCAGATTATACATGTCTTCTTTTGAAGATACAATAATGCATATTAAACATTCCTGCTTTCCTTCGTGCTTATCTGTGAGCACAAGGACTTCTGTGTCCCTACAATATTGTATTATTATCAGTATGTTTCCAAGAACCCGCAGGATGAAAACAATAAAAAGAATCCCTTAAAAATATTTACATAAATCAAGCTACGTAGACTTCAACATTTTTGTCTAGGAGACTCTCAGTATATGATAATGATTCTTTATGTCATTTCTTCAGTCACGGGCCTTAGAGTATTCTAATGATTCAGAAAAGATATTTGCTATATTTTATCTATTGGGAGCAAAGCAGTTGATGCAAATATCTACTTTAAATTGACGTGGAGACCTGAAGCAAGAAGGGGTAGAGAACCTAGCATTGTTGTAGCTACAGTCATTTGGTCCAGATCTTTACTGACAAGATCCACACGGGGAGGAGTCCCTTAAGTGCTTTACAGAATGTGAAGCTGTTTATTGGTTCCTAGGTGAAGGTTGGCTGTTCATTGCTGTTTCCCCAAGCAGAGCCTGGATTCCAGAAGGAAACAAATTATGTAACATCCTCAAGCACAAAACTGGATAACACTCAGTCTAACCTGTTCACCAAACTCAACTGAGAATAGCACTGAGTGCCCAGGAAGGAAGCTAGGAAAAAATAGGGTCTTTACTTAGGAGGTTTATGTGAAAGGATTTGATAATTTTAAAAATGTATGAAATGAATTATATGTGATAAGAGGTTGAAATCAAAGTTTTTAAAGAATGAGTTCTCTTAGTTCTCATTCTCTGTGTTGGAAATCCTTCTCATCTGATGTCAAATCACTTTAAAGGATAAACTGTGTACAGAAAATCTGATTTTCCTATGACTGAACATTTAAATCTCTAGTTCTGCTGTTTTGGAGAGAAGGAAAGTGGGAAGAGGACAGGAGAGGAGAAGAGAGGAGAGGAGAGAAGAGAGAGAGAGGAGGGAGGAGGGAGGACAGGAGAGGAGAAGAGAGGAGAGGAGAGAAGAGAGAGAGAGGAGGGAGGAGGGAGGAGGGAAGAAGGAAGCGGGAGAGTGAGAGGGGAAGAGAGAGAGAGAGAGAGAGAGAGAGAGAGAGAGAGAGAGAGAGAGAGAGAGAGAGAGAGAGAGAGAGAGAGAGAACAACAAAAAGTGAACTGGAGTCACCTTAGTAAGAGCAGGTGGAGGCAGTTGGTTGAGGCAGGGGTACTACCTAGTGCTCTAATTTATCTAGACACTAAGTGCCTTGTCTGGGTCAAGGAAGAAATAAGTATTTACACAGAACATTACAGCATTTCGTTTATCTTCAAAACCAAAGTGACAGTAATATTTAGACTTAAGACATAAAGAAGCAATCTCACAGTGATAACACTAGTACCCACCTCGTTCATTGCATTTTTTTTTTGATCAAGGCTTTTAGGTGCCAGCACTTCATCCCCAACAATCTTCTTGCCAGGCTCATGAAAACAAGGGTAATATGGTAGAAAATGTAAAGAACCAGGCATCCCAGGTGTTGGTGAAAATTACCTGTTGGGAAGCAGAGATTCAAAATTTCCACAACAGCCCTTTGCAAACAAAGTGGAGGGGCCCTCTAGTCAGGCTAGTATACAAGCTGCATTTGCATACCTTGGGTGAGCTAATTAGGAATCAGATGTCTTTCAGGGGATCATGGATTTGCAATTGTTCTGCACCTGGTCAGTTCCCTGCTTAGTCAAATGAGTGGGTCAATATAGGCCAGTGGCTTTTCAGGTTTATTCTGGGATTCATTACTTGACCAAATAAAGTAGAAAACAGAAAGGTGAACTTTCTTCTTATTTTCTTGTTGTAGTTGCATAGATTATTGAAGGGTTTTTAATTGATCTCCAACAGGAAGGAATGGGCAAATGTATTTTTTAACATCTTCATTAAAATGCTACCAATTCTAAAATGAACTTGTTCTTGTTCTGTCTTCTAAAAACCCAAGCCTCCAGCTTTCTCTACACATAGTATTCTCCTGTCTCCTGTTTTATTTTATTTTATTTATTTTTATTTTAATGCGGAGGGATGCTTTGTTAGCACAGGTTTGGTTGCTTTCATCCCACCATCCTAACCGGCTACTCATTCTCCACTCTCCATCCTCCTTTTCTTAGGGAACACAGAGCTGCCTGCCAGCGTGGTCCTTTGCTCTCATCACTCCTCCACCAAGACACTGTTCAAAAGAAACTCATGCCTGAAGACTGGACTGTGCACTACTTTTCTCTCCCCTAAACCTCAGCACACAGACCTTCACAGCACCTTCTCTCAGTTGTCTCAATGTCACTGCAAGGTGACGTTTCCTTCTTCACCTCACACACGTGGTTTTCTTCTTTGCAAAGTCAATTTTAAATACAACATGGAGATGCTGATTTGCATTTTTTTTGTACCAAGAATTACTTAAGTACCTTCTAGTTTTGCAAATATAAGGCAAATAGACACCTGGTGGAAAAGTATAAATGACCTTTCCTATTTGCTTATTTATTTATTTATTTATTTATTTACCTATTTGAAGCCTTAGCACAGTGGTTCTCAAAGGGTAGACCCTGTACCAGCAATATGCACTTTACTTGTAGAGGTATATTACAAATTGAGAGGGGTTACCTAGATCAGATGCTTGTGGAAATAACGGCCAAGAAAATCATGATTTAACAAGTCTCTCAAGGACTTCTGATAAATATGCCCGGAGGTTTGATTAAATCTATTGATTCATACTCCAGAAAAGGAAACTGAAAAATTTGGCATCTGGAATGTATGGCCTTATGGGAAAAAAAAATTCCTGAATACCTATCTTCACTTTCTGAGATCCAAAAACCACAGGGACCGTGCTGGTGAGGTTTTGTAAGTTTGACACATGCTAGTGTCGTCTGGGAATATATATTGTTGTGTTCATTACAAGTTGGTGTGGGAAGTTGAAGAGACTCCCAAAATGATGTACGCACCTGCTGTTGCTTTCTGCCGTCTTTCAGAACTTGGAATTAAAGCCTGATTGCTGAAGATACCATACTTTGGAGTTGAGCCTTGGAAAAATTCAAGAACTGGCCTGGAGTTCCTCCCTCACGACAAACTGTCACACTATCTGTGGTTATTATTGTAAAATTGAAATATTCAGATGAATGGAGTGGACCTACTTTATCCCCTGGGCACATGGTTTTTTAAAGGAAATTTTAGCAGTTTTTCTAGAAAATCACTTTACTGAAGCACTTTCTCAGCTCAATTTTATTTATCCAACCACACTTCTTCAAAGTTGCTTGATAAGTGAAGACCACATGCCCAGCACATCATCGTAGCATCTGGTTCAATAGCTCTTCCGACTTTGGGTTATTATCATCCCTTTTATGTTGATATGATCTTTAATTTTAATATATCTTAATATATTTTATCTATTCAACATTGAATTCCATTGACTGCCTTAGAGCATCCCTGTGATTGGTGGGAAAGAACATTTATTCTATTCATTGCATAAGAGAGGTGAGCCACAGGTCCACTATTCCCTTACCAGGTTGCAGAGCCACCTTGTGCCTGTAGCGACTGCTGCCAGTTGCACCTAACCCCAGTTTCAGAGAGCTCATTATGGCTGAAACTCTTTTTTTTTTTTTTAAATAACACTTAGCAGAAATGATAAACAGACAGATATATTTTATTCAAGAGGAAGTATAATACCTTTCTAAAAAGAGAATTTGGTTAGAAATTACTTCAGTTTAAAGCTCACTAGGGATTAATTAACAGTGAAGCGTTTTCCCCAATGAACATATTTTTACAGCAAACTCAGAAGCTCAGTATAATACGTTTGTTTCCCAGTCTGTTTTTATTTAATTAGCTGCATGGTTTTGATTACTTTTTAGAAAATAATTTTGTTTCCTGCCACCAATCCTCTGGATCATTAGTTTGAAATGAAAAGAGAGCAGAGAAACACATTTCTTAGATCATGCACTTAAAGTCTTATTATTTAATCTCATTGCACTTGTGTTTGGACTAGCAATAGGACTGCGGCAGTGGGCTTCCGGAAATAAACATTCTTTTTCTGATAAATATATATACTTCGAGCTGAAGAGAAGTGTGTGTGTGTGTGTGTGTATGAAATTTAAGGACTTAAATTTCAGAGTCATTTTATTCTTCTCTCTTGAGCACCCTGTTTCCCCAAAAGATTACTTTCTCAGAACTGCCTTTTTTCCTCTTCAGTATGAGCACGGCACTTATTGAAGCTGGAGAGCAGATATGGAGCCATCGTTCGTCATATACTTTAGCCTTAGGCAACATGTATGAGTAACTTTGCTCCAGTGTCTCATAGACTGCTAGTTTCTGGTGTGTGTGTTCCCTTAAAACTCACATATAGCCTTATCTTCCAGTGTGATGTGGTCTGTCTCTCTGTATTTCTCTCTCTCTCCCCCCCCCCCCGCACTTCGAAAGATAGGCCATTTACAAAGCAGAATGAAACTTCATAGGAGAAAACTGTAACGTCATCACTGTAATATCTGATGTCCAAACTTCAGAATAGTCAACAAGTAGTTTCCTGCTTCTTAAAGAATGCAGTCTGTGAAGATACAACACAAAACCAGACTTCTGGGTTGTCTTAGTTAGGGTTTTACTGCTGTGAACAGATACCATGACCAAGGCAACTCTTACAAGGACAACATTTAATTGGGGCTGGTTTACAAGTTCAGAGTCCATTATCATCAAGGCAGGAACATGGCAGCATCCAGGCAGGCATGGTGCAGGAGGAGCTGAGAGTTCTACATCTTCATCTGAAGGCTGATAGCAGAGTGCTGGCTTCCAGGCAGCTAGGATGAAGATCTTAAGGCCCATGCCCACAGTGACACACCTACTCTAACAGGGCCACTCCTTCTAATAGTGCCACTGCCTGGGCCAAGCATATACAAACCATCACGTGGGTTGAACCTTCCATAACTCTGCATAACTTCTGAGCCTGAGGGTTGCTACAGCTTCTTGAGGCTGCAGCTGTCTGGACTGTGTTCTCTCATTTTGTTAGACCATTCAGCCTTTTCCTTATCTCTGTGAGCAGTTTTAAACAAGGATGAGTAGCTGTGCAAAGGCAAAGCCACTGGTTGTAGGTCTGGAGAGATTTGCCTGGAAGATGAATGCTCAAATACTCCAGATGCGGTGATTAGTTTTCTTGTTAGTTTCATTTTTTCTTTCCTTAACAGCCATTTTCCTTGTCCACAGCCCACTGCAACCCTTTCATAACACAGAGATGCTCTTTCTGGCTCTTCCTCCTTCTTTTTGTTTAGACGTTGCTGTTAACACTTCTCATTGTTTTCAGCAGTCATCAGAGCTTCTTAGGTCTTAGGTTCTTGGTACTGAAGCACTACTGACAGGAAATATTTAATTTTCTTTACAGTTTTCACCACTGAACTTCATCTGGGTCCATCAGCAATATTTTCCTTACCGTATACTTTAGGTAACTTTTAAGCACTGTCTGATATATTTCTCATTAACTATCTTCCTTTTTGATGTTTTATCTAAGTTCTGATGGCTGACCCAAAGAAATAGTGAGATACCTACTAGATTTTTTTTCAGAGAATGACTTTATGATAATTTCTTACACATCAACATAAATGTAATGCAACAGCAGACCTTTGTTTTCAATTGTTCACTAAAAACATCCTGCTCTGTATCTTATAGATATCCTTGTGGATGTCCAGATACCATCTCACACTCACCCTACTCCAAACAAAAGTAGTTTCTCTTTCTCCAAGTGTTTTTTTTCCTTCTTATGTCAGTGTTGTTAAACATACTGCCAAGAGTCTTCTCTGTTCAGCTCATTCTCCTTAACCCATAACTCATGAGATGTTCTCAATTTTGTCCCAGAGAACGTTTTGAAATTAATTCAGACAGTTTATCATGCTGCTGCAATAATTGCAGTGCTTCCTCTGGTCCTGATTTTTACTGTTTAGTGTGTATTAACCTTACAAAATGAAGATGGCCTCCATGATGACGTATCACATGTGTATAGAATATACTTAGCATTCACCTCCTTATTATCCTCTTTTCCTTTTATTTCCTTGTTTGCTTTCCATTTCTACTTTAAGGTTATGTTCTAGGGATTCATACATACACTCAATAACACACACACACACACACACACACACACACACACACACACGTATCATAGTTAGATTACATATGAGTTAGTATACACACGAGCTAAAGCCTATGATACTTCTGAGTCTGGGCTTATTTTGATTAACATAGTGATCTCTATTTTCATACATCTTTCTGTAAATGACATAATTTTATTCTTCATTATTGCAGGCTCAACCTCCAACCAGGTCATCAGAGGACCTTATGAAAACAAACCAAGCAACCAACCAAAGAAAACTTCTACTCCCTTGTTCCCAACAAAACTCAAAACAGTATATCAAACCTAATTTTAAAAATTCAAATATCATTACGTTGACTTTACCTATTGGCTAATAGAATTGAAGTGAAAAGGCTTTAAATAGACAAAGAAAATTATAAATTTTAATAAAAACTTTAAGAAAGGTTTTATATTTCAGCCTTGTGGAATTATTCTACCAACTCAACATTTATCATCTTTTTTGATCTGCTGTCGATAATCTAGCCATCATTTTCATTCATTAACTCATTTATCTAACACAAGATTTTCTGATGAGCTTAGAGGACCATTATCATCTCTAGCTTTGAAGAATTGATATTCCTGTGGTGACTCAGACAATACTAAAGTAAATAGAAATAAAAAGTCAAATAATATATATCAAAGTATACTGATACAATGAGTGCTATAAAGCAAATAGGGGTAATATCTTTGGAAGGCGAGGTAGACAGACACACCTAGAAGAAGAGGAAAATCAGAAGAGGCTTTAATAATAGTTGTCACTAGCTATGGGTACTTGTGAGGCAGGAGATCTCCATGTAGGAAGAAGGGCCAGAGTAGAGACTGAGATGGTTTGAACCTGGCATCTTTTAGCAGGACCAGAAGGCTAGTGTGCGTATAACATGGTGCTCAAAAGGAACATCAAGGGATTGAGAAAGAAAACATGGTTTGTAAAGGTGATGGCAGCATAGTGGGCTATGTCACTTGCCTTTCCTCCTTCCCTTCCATCCTCCCTCCCTTCCTCTGACACTTCCTCTTTCCCTCCCTCCCTTTCTTACTCATATTGTATCAACTGTAATTGTTGTACTAGGATTATTCTACAATGGTATACATATGTGTACATATATCTATGTATGTACATTGCACATATTAAATATCTAACCTTTAAGAATAAAATTAGACGTAGTTACCTCCCCTCTCCACAATGTGTGTGCGCTTGTGTCTGTGTGCTCGACCTTCTCTGTTCATTTATGTGTATTGAACTTAGGTATCTTTTTCATTGCTCTCCACTTTACCTGTTTTGAGACAGAATCTCTCACTGAATCTCAAGATGTTGTTTAGTCTGGATTGGCCAGCCAATGTGCTGCAGCCCATCTGCCTTGGACTCCAGTGGTACCATTACAGGTATGGGCACCACACCTTGCTCAAGGCAATGTAAGAGCCTGACAAATACCAGGGCGGATGCTTGCAACCAACCACTGGACTTAGCATGAGGTCCCCAATGGAGGAGTTAGAGAAAGGACTGAAGGAGCTGAAGGGGTTTGCAACCCAATAGAAAGAACAACAATATTAACAAACCAGATCCCCCCCCCCCTTTCCAGAGCTCCCAGGGACTAAACCACCAACCAAGGAGTACACATGCAGGAGCCCTTGGCTCCAGCCGCATATGTAGCAGAGGATGGCATCAATAGGAGGAGAAGCCCTTGGTCCTATAGAGGCTCGATGCCCCAATGTAGGAGAATGCCAGGATAGGGAGGTGGGAGTGGGTGGGTGGGTGGGGGAGCATCCTCATAGAAGTGAGGGAAGAGGGCATGAGAGAGGGTGGATCTGGAGGGGAAACTAGGAAAGAGGATAACATTTGCAATGTAAATACATAAAGTATCCAATAAAAAAGAATTTATAAAACAAAATAATAAAGTAATCTATCCATCTGGATGTGAAGCTGTTTGCCTATAATTTCAGCACCAGGGATGGTGAGCCTGAAAAAAATCTGAATTGAAGGCTAGTGTAAGCTACACAGTAGGCTCACGGAGTTCCTTCTAAAAATTGTAAAGGATGACAAACATGAGAAATAAATCTTGAGCATCAGCTATAGGTTATCCCATCGTATGGTAATCAAAATTAGGAACATAATGCTATTTAGAATTTTTTTCTTGGTTTATTCTAGCTGATGAGTCATTTTTTATGTGTTATTGGGTAAGTCTGAAGAACTTTGAGGACAGTTCGTATTTCTTTATAATTATTTTCGGAGTCCTTATTTACTGATTGTTGTTAAAATATAAAAGTATCCTCATTAAAACTAAGGACAATGTATTTTATCTTAAGCATGCACTGGACTAGATGATTTTTATATGAAAGGTACATATACTATCATGAGTACAAGTAGTTTAGATAAAAACTGACTCAATGTGTTAAATCAGATTATATAAAATTGTATGCAAATTTTTGAATAACTATACAGCTTCTATATAACTACTTTACAAATAACTGAAAACATAATAAAATGAGGTTAGAATAATGTAATATAATAAATATTTTTGAAGTTAGATTTTATTAATTTTATAGGTGCTATAACTGGGTTTTAAAGAAAACTTAATAGAGTTGGCTAAGATTTGGCAAGGAATTTTCATGCTTACTAGGCCTTATTACAAGGCAATACAAGGATGATTTTTTTGAGTTTTCTAAAATGTAGGTAGAATTTCTATTCTATATGGGTTTGTATGGAATCATTGTGTTGTAAACAAGCATGTGAGAGTGTATTGATATGCTATATATCCCCCTCTATGAAGGATGCTGTGCTTTATTTTCGCTGAGTTTGATTCCAAACTCCAAGATGAAATCAAATGATATAATGAGCTTGAAAGCTCATTTAGAGAAATTTAACATCAAACAGATTTAAAAGGCAGTATACACATGTTGGTCTACGTTTTAGACATTTAACTTTATATAGTGAGCGTTGAATATATGTAGTGATGAAAATTGTTGTGGGAAAAGTGTAGATTTTAAAATGGCTTTTTTTTTTTTTTTTTTTTTTTTTTTATTCCTTTGACATAGGACACATAAAAACCAATGGCAACGCTGACTGCTTCCCAAATGCATTTATGTGAGGAAGAGGTTTAGGTAGCTCACCTTCACAGATAGGCATATGAAACTATAGAAACTGGAGAACTTGAGAGGGTTTCTATAGAAACCACAGAGCTCTTGTTGTGTTTCTCGTCATGGTATAACTGATGAAAATCAGGAAGCTCAATAAAACTGCTGGCTATGACTTAGCAATAATTACAATATCTTGTTGGTTGGAGGGACAATTTGCCTTTTGCTATAAAAATAAGTTTTTTTTTTTTTAATTCAATGTACCCAAGTACAGACACCAAGGGGTAGGAACTACTCAACGGCTACCATTTAAATCAAAGGAATTCATTCATTTCATTTAAAACTAAATTTCACTAGTCACCAAAGGGAGCCAGTGTCTCCTGGGTATCATTTTTCATTTAGAGATGAGGCCATCGGTCCAGTTTTTTTTTTTTTTGTTTGTTTGACATTCCCAGTCTCGTTTAATTTAGAAAGAGTTTTTTTTGCGCAGCTTAAAAATATTTTTCCTCACTTGTTTCTTAGTACTTGTGTTGTTTGCATGACTGCTATTAGTCCAACAGTACAGATTTGCTTTGCATATGACATGCTAAAGAAAACGTATGTAATTTTTTTTAAAGTGAATTTAGTCTTGATTAATTTCTTATGAATGTAGAATAGTTTCTAGTCATTAGAATGAGCATATACACGTGTGTATTTAACCATCGTACAATAACAGACACCTTTGTAATGTCATGTCCCTTCACTTATTCCAAAAGTCTTCTTTTGATTTATGCAGTTAAAGTAACTAAGGCCTGGTCAGGTATGATGGTACATGCCATGATTCTGGTACTGGGGAGCTGGAGAAAGGCAGATCTTTATGAGTTTGAGACCAACTTGTTCTACATAGTGAGATTCAGGACAGCTAGAGCTACATAATGAGACTTTAATCATAAAAGAGCAAACAAAAATTTTAATGAGGCCATATTACTAATCCATAAAACTATTGTATAAAGAAGATTATATACATATACATTATAATTATACACATATACATACATGTACACATATGCATAGATTCCTCTTATCCTTATTTGGATGATCACAACAGATTTGCATTTAGCATGGGCTATCTTAAAACTCAGAAAAGTGTGCCATGATAATCAGAAAATGAAATTTTAAGAGAATATTTTAAATTCTTTAGCTTCATACCTTTAAACTTATTTAAAAATAATCTCATCTTGTTAAGTTTACAAGTAACTATTTTTTTCCGTGTAGTTACAGCTATTAAAGATATAATGTGTCACAGGCTTGCTGCAAATTACTCTTCAAATCATGTTGAAGGGTAATTTGCAGCAAGCCTGTGACACATTATGGTCTTTGACTTGTAGCGATAAGCTAACATGACATTCATATATCTGATTAGTCCCCATGCCCTTTGAGTTTCTGTCACTGCTATGTGTATCTTGTAGTGTTGAACAATAATGTCCAATGAAAATATTGGATTTCTTTTATAGTTGTATAAGGCAGGCACACACACACACACACACACACACACACACACACACACACTGTCATATGTATTTCGTGTCTTAAGTTAGTCCTTTGGCAAAGACCACCACCAAAATGATGACGATGAGGAATTTCAGAGGAAAAAAATAGACCTCCCAAAACAAAACAATACAGTACAAAACAAAACAAAACAAAAACAAAACCCAGCACCACCACCAACAAAAAACCCTTTGTGTCTCTGCTCTCAGAGAATGTGTTCTCCTCAAGAACATAATGCAGTAGAGCTTACAAAAAGAGTGATAGACTATTTGTTTGAACTGTTCTTTAGACAGATTATTACTTTATCAAACTGATGACATAATCAAAGTGTGGCTTGCAGTGTTTTCTTTAGTAAGCCATATTTGGTCTCATATGCTATTGGTTCGGAAAGTTTGTCTCCCACTTTGTAGAGACAATGCTCTGCTCTGACATTTTAATGGGGGCAGCACTTATTCTAAATGGGCCTTTATATAACAGTAGAGAGTTTTTTCCTTAGACAGCGGAAGAGTTCCAACGATGACCTGTATTGGATTGAACAGATGGTCATTTTTAAAAGTTCCTTTCGTATTTTTAAACATTTGGCTTTAGGTATCAGAGTTTTGTCTAGGTAGGCAGATAAATTGGACACTTGGGGTAATTGTCTGATAAGACAGACCACGGCCATTTTAACTCCCTTACAGGTGCAGACAGTGAGGTCTGTCCTGATCTCACTGAAGTCTAAATATCTGATTTGAAAACAGCCAGTGAAAAAGTGCTTAGATTTAAACATTAGGCAGCTTGAGGCAAATGATGGGCCAAACAAGCTAGAGAGGTGTCTTCCTGAGGATTTGTTCTCCAGATTTCTTATGTAACTTCTTTAAAAAAAAATGCGTTTGTAAAGGAATTGCCTGCCTTAAAAGTGCTTTAGCACTCTTTTTAATTTAAAAAAGACATGGTAAGTGTTCAGTCAAAAAACCCAGGCATGGTTTCTAGGACACGGGATACCTCAGTGGATTAGTAGATTTCCAGCATCTTATGACCAGAAACTCAACCCTGTCATTAAACACAACCTTGATCTGCCTTGAGTGTACCGAGTCACACTCATGAAAGTCATGAGAGAATCATGACAAACCATAAGACCAACTCATTAATTTATAATTGGAAATAAATAGATCTGCCGAGAGAGGAAGTACAACTGACCAGCATATTATATTTCAGAGTAGAAACATACATGCAGATGTATAAAAGTAGCTTGGTAGATCATAAACAATGTGGAGTCTGAGCCTCTCTGCCAGTTTTAGAGGCTCCTTTTCCCATGGTAGAATAAGCCTAAGATGAGGAAAAGCTAGATCAAGCCATGTCTTTGCATATTTTCATGTCAGTTTTTAAACAGTATATGTAAAAGATTATGTTTCTTTACATTAATGCTATATTTATGACATTTTCTGAATAATCCTTAATTGGAGTTTTCTTAATTGGAGACTAAGAACATTCTGGTTTAATTGGCAACATCTCATTTATAAACTATCCTTGTGTTATTTGAGATTGACCAGTTTCTGAATTTTTAAAATTATCTTTTATTTGTTTATTTTGTCCGTATTTGTGGGCACACACATGCTGTGGTATGGATGTAGAGTCCAGAGAATAGGTTCTGGGGGTCAATTTTGTCCTTACAGCATATGGGTCACATGGATAGAACCTAGGTGGTCAGGTCTGGTGGCAAGTGCCTTTCTCCTATGCTGAGCAATCTTGCTGGCTCAACTTGCTAATATATATATATATATATATATATATATATATATATATATATATATATATTCTAGCTGAAGAATTTATGTTTTGGAGGAAAGAATTCTGAATTATATGGGTTCATATTGTAACAAATATTTTCTGTGAATGGTTAATCCCATTTCAAAATATAGGAAGTACTAGTGACCTTTTTTATACTTTTATATTGCTACTATTGATTTGGAATTTATGATGTTTTGTGAATATTCTTTCTGTTAGAAAAGAATATGCCATATGACAAAGAAGGGAAGAAGAGTAGCTCTCTGGACAATTCCTCTTTCTTTTCTTGGATGATGACACATTTCTGGTGTGCTCAAGGCTTATATTTATATTTAATTTCCTACACTAGACACACACACACACACACACACACACACACACACACACAGAGAGAGAGAAAGAGAGAGAGAGAGAGAATGAGAGAGAGAGAGGGAGAGCGGGAAAGAGAGAGAAAAGGAGGAAGAGAGAGAGAATGTTCAGAGAGAGAATGTTCATATCATCAATAGATTTTTCTATTCTTGTGACAGAAAGGATCCTGAGACCAGTATTATGAATATATGTTATAACTTTAGGTCAACAGTCCTTGACAATGCATTCCCTTTAAAATTATAGGGCTACTAACTGGTCAGGTTCTTGAGAATCCAAGGGTATTAGATTCATAGCAGGATTTTTACATATTCACAGGTGACCAATGGGTTAAAATAAATTAGTAAGCATCAATGAATACTAAAATTTTACTTATTTCTTATAGAGATGTCCTCACATTGAAAAACAGAGAATTTTTCACTTTTTACATTATGAATTTGTAAATATTGAGATGATTAAGATAAATCTGACCTAAAATTCATCCCATTTTTAAAAATCATAATAAACAGCTGCCTAAAATTTTCAATCACTTTTATAAAATGATGTTTTGTATATAATTTATCTGTTTTTTTATTTAAAGTAAGAATGTTCTATCTTTGTAATTTTATATAGCTATTTAGGGCTGGTACACTTTTCTTTTTTTAAATCAGAGACTAGTAATATGTGAACAGAATTTTTTTAAAAATGACACAACTAAAAATTATAGAAGGGAGATTATTTTTAATTCTTTCAAAAAATCTTTTTATACATTTTGGTTTAAAAGATGAATCATGCATAGCACTCTCTATGGATGGCTCTGGTCTATGCATCCTGTTCATTAATTAAGAGCCAGTTATGAATAAGCAGATAGTTACTGAGGGTCATCCGAAAGTTGCAAACAGATAGATACTTCCAATATTCTGTTCCCTGTTCATCATGCTTTAGTGAGAGGAGGTCATCAAAACTCATGGGAAAGGACAAACAAAGAGTACACCGGAGGGGGCCACAGTTGACCCACAGTACCATGTGCTTGCTCCCATGTCACCTAGCCACATCCCTGTCCTTCAGCTCTGTGATACCACATGGCCGCTGCTGGCCTCTCTCCAGCTTAAGAAGTTCCACGTGCTTAGCAAAGTCTAGGTATCGGAAGCATTCTGTTGGATATGCACTTTCACAGAGCAGCTGGCTTTCCACATCTTCTGAATCACACTACAGTCAGCAAAGAGTCCAGAGGAAACTCCAGATACGGTTCACTTACACCTACTATGATATATGTCTTCTGGTTTCTAGTCTCCAAACTTGTAGATACTTGTGACTTTTACTAAGAAAGACTATTAAAAACCACAGTGTTAGGTGGCAAGTTCTCAGCTTTAACTGACATCAGCAGCAACAAACTAACTCTCTGCTAAAGATGTTTGTTGATATTTGTCAGTGTGCTTTATGGTTTTATTTTGTTTTTTATGATTTAAATGTAAATCTAGTCTTACACCCCTGTACATATTTCTGTCCTGGACTCTGAAATAGAATGAGAAACAATTCATTAATGTTGTCTTGACTATAGAATTCTGTACAAGTTACATGCCCCAGCCAATACTGACACTAAACAAATATTTTGTTAAAAAAAATCCAACAATAACATGTAAGCTTCAGGTTTGAGTGTGTTCTAAGTAAAAACTGTTTTACAAATTCACATAAAGCATAATAACCAACTCTAGATACTGGGAGACTATTTTTAACCACTGTTAAAACAGCAACTTCTCAACTTTTTTTTTTTTTTTGAACTCTTAGGTTTTTGTGCTGTTTCCAAATTTGCAGGAAGCATAACACTTTTTGCTGATTAAAAAATAGCACTTTTCCAGACTAGGAATGCAAGTCAGTGGTACAGCATTCACTTGATGCAGTGAAGCCCTGGGTCCAACCCCAACACGAGAGAGTGAGAGAGAGAGAGAGAGAGAGAGAGAGAGAGAGAGAGAGAGAGAGAGAGAGAGAGACAGAGAGACAGAGAGACAGAGAGAATGAGAGAGAGAGAAACACACAGAGACTGAAAGACAGACACACAGAGAGAGACAGAGAAAGAATGACACACAGAGAAAAAATATAAGGAGAAGAAAAACAAAAGTGAGAAAGAGACTATCAGTGTGAGGCTTCCTGGTCAATTACGGCTAAGGTCACAGTCTGACATACTCTGTAGTTGGCACAAGGAAGATAGAAGAGAGCCCGTGCATCTTTCTCTGCTCTCCACTCTCTCTGAACATACTTTCCTCAAACCAAAGACTTAAGAGAAAAAATAAATTCTCCTTAATGCATGACTCATGCAGCTGGAAGTACGGCAGCTGGACATCCACAGTGCCTTTTGTGTGCGCATGCCTAGTGCTTCAGTTTCCGTGGGGTCTAATTTCATCAGAGAAAACATGGATTCTTTATGTACATGTGCACATATATCCATGTGGAGGCCAGAGGCCTCGGTTGTCCTCATTAATCACTCTCCAACTTAAGGTTCACTTTCTTGGAGACAGTTCTCACCTACAATTCAGACTGTCCTGGACCTTCCCAGGTAGCCCCATTGATTCCTACTACCTCCACCTCCCCAGTGCCGAGATTACAGGTTTGACCGACCATAACTTCTGCCTAACTTTTGAGACAGGTTCCTCATTAAATTTCTTGCTCACCAATTTAGTGAGGCCAGCACTTCCTCAAGCCCCAGGGACACATCTGTCTCCACCACTCTGTGCTGGCATTACGGAAATGTATGACTGCCCAGCACGGGTGACAAGGATCTCACTCAGGTCTCCATGCTTAGTTAAGTCTCCACGCTTATTCCTTAAACACTTTACCAACTGAGGCACCTCTCAGCTCCTTTCTTGTTTAAAATCATTCAGTTTGTGATAAGGCATCAAAATACTTTCCATTTTAAAAGGACAGTTCAATGATTTTTACCAAATTTTCAGAACTGCTTGAAAAATAACCAATCCAATCTTGAACTATTCTACTCCAACTTCTGTATGATGGAGCAGAGGTTACATGAAGCCTCTCTGTCTTTCTCAGATATGTCAATCTCATTTGCACACTGACATTGCTTACAACCTGTAAATTTATTATTTTACCCTCGCCTTCACGCTGTTCAAATATATTTCAAGGAAAATTTTATATGATTTCTTATTTGACCCATAGGTTATTTTTAGAAACTTGTCATTTAGTTGTGATTTTTTTGCATTTCCTGTTGTAAAATAAAGCTAATATAGTTTTGTTTTGATAAGGAAAATTTGCATTATTTTAGATTCTCAAGAATTCATAGAGTCTTGTTTCATGACGTATAGTTTTATGGAGTATACTTTTTTTCTGTATTAGAGAATGTTTTATATTTACTAGAAAATAATGCATAATCTGTCATATCTGACAGGGTTCTAGGATTATCAGTCTGTCTTTTTGGCTAATGATATTGCTCAGGGTAGTAATCGTTTGGTGTCTAGTGTTCAATATTCACAGAGGAAACCGTGGTGGGAAATTCCGATCATAAGGTGTCTACTGCTTCAATCTCCAAGGCTTTGTTCTTCCAGGATGCTGTTGTTATATAGATATATTTATAATTTTTCCCTGGGAGTCTTATACTGCATCTTAGAAAGCAAGAAGCAGAAACTGATCTTTAATAGCATGGGATCATCTGTATCTCATTCTGTTTGCCCAAGAGGTCACAATCCAGCCAACTGCAAAGAAGGAAATGACAGACGCCATCATTTATTAAGGAGAATATATGGTAAAGTTCAATATTAACTACACTGACAATAAAGTGAATATTAATTATGCTTTGTCAACTTCTTTTGAGTAAACACAAATTAACCTTTAAAATAAATATTTTTTCTTTTAAAAATAATTTTAACATAGATATGCATTCCTAAATAACATATTGCTTAGGTCAGGTGTTTTTAATGTCTCATTTCTTGGGATACATTTTATAATTTTGAGCAAACTGATTTATATTCCTCCATTTCTCTCCTAGAACTCTTTGGAGTCCTGTATGGAACTCAGTTAGGCTTTGGTTGTATTCTCTGAAGTTATTCTGCGTTTCCGTTCTAAGTGCAGCCTTTGCTATATCACATCCTGGAATCTTCATCTTATGATCTACTGAAATTAGATTCTTAGAACTCAAAACTTCCTTGGGTTGATGGACACTTGTCTTATAGTTTCTTAAGCTTGTGACCTTGACAGGCTTCACTTGTCTTTGGATCACAGAGTGATCTGAAGCTCCCGAACAGGAGACATGGATTAGAAGACATGGTACCTTTATAGAAATGTTCAAATTGCCACAAGAAATTAATTTTTCTCCAGTCTCACACATGTTGAGCCTTCATTTTGACAAGAAACATATTTTTAAAATGTAGGCCTTTGACATGCTAATTCAGTGTACTTACTGGCTACTTGGGACCAAATAGTACTGAAGAGAATGTTTGTGACAGGTTGATGCATAAATGTTACTGTTTTATGTGTAATGAAGAAAAGTATGCTCCATTAACGAGTTCAGTTCAGTGTAATTCAACTAAGTTACTTGAATTAGCCTGTCCTGGTAGAATTGGAATGTGACTTTCTACTTGATAATTTTAATTTTCCTAGAGTCTGAATATACTAGATAATGCAGTTAGTGCATACTGACTTGTATTCGCTGAAGTTTTTTTGGATTTCAGCAACAAATGCTATTTGTTTTCAATTTCTGTTGGCTTTGAGATCGTCACCTTAAAATATTTCTCCTCTTTTTTTCATCAACACACTAAAACTCAAAGTGAACATATGCCTCTGTAAGTAAACATAAATTCAGTTTTCCAAAAATTCAGAGTTAAGGCTAAATATAATCTTGGTTTTCACCCATCAGATGTTTGACATCTGTACTGATTTTACACTCACAAACTAGATATTTCTTAGAAAATTCTCATGTAAGAAAGTGATACATTTGAAGATACTTAAAATACCCATTGCCTTTTCAGATAGTTGCCTGCTGTCTTGGGCAAGAAAGTCAACTTTCTTTAGGGCTAGAATCCACAGTAGGTTGCCCTTGCCTCACTGGGCACATAAATATGGGCAAAATTAATTGGAGTTAGTGGCTTTTAAGTTACACACACACACACACACACACACACACACACACACGAGAAGATATGAATTTGGGAGAGGAATGGATGAGGGAAACTAACAGGACAGTGGAAGGTGAGGGAGGATTTGGTTAGAATAAAATAAATTCACATATGAAGGAAAAATAGTAAACAGTTGGGATTAAACAAAATAGGATTTCTGAAAAAGGTCAACCTAGTGCGTGACAGCTTTATAGTTTTGACCATTTACTCACAGATTTATTCTTCTTTCCTTCATGTGTATATGTGTTTGTGGTCTGTGTATGCATGTTTACATGAGTGTGAGCACACACACATTTGTACTGTGTATTAGACTGATATTAGGAATCTTCCTCCACTACTCTTCCATCTTATTCTTCTAAGAAATTGTCTCTCAGTCAGACCACAATTGCCAATATGGCCAGTCTCAATAGCCAGCATGGAGTAAGTTTTTTATTCTACTACTTCCTTTATTATAAAAAATGTCCTTGAATAAAATATGCTTTTCTCTCTAACTCCTTTGCACTTCCCCTGACAATTTCTGCTCACTTAGAAATTCTACTGTCTATTGTGGCTTAGGCTTGAGCTCTCCTTTCCTTTTGCTGTTCCATCAATACTTTGACTGCTTCTCTAAAATTGGTATGAATATATTTTGGAAAGGTAGTATATAACTATTTTTTGACATTTTAGTAGTAGGCCATCTAAGATTGACTTGATGTTTCTGACTTTGGTGTTTCCTCTTGCTGGATGTTAAATTGTTTTCTTCCTTCGTCATATTAAACTTCTTTACCAGCATCCTGTTTTTCATTTGTATCCAAAACAACATGACATTGCCATTTTAAAGTTTATTACTTTTTTGTTTCTGTTTATTAGAGTTTTGCCTGTAAGTATGGATGTGCATCACAGGCATGCCTGGTGCCTTCAGCGTTTATAAGAGGGTACTGGATCCTCTGACATTGGGGTTTCAGATGGCTGACTGGAACAGATCTGTCTTTCCAAGATCCAATAGCAACTTCTTTTAAACCCTGATTCACATTCCAGACTCAAGACTGACATTTTAAGTGCTAAAAGTTAAGCTAATCAGAGATTTGAACTGGATTCATTTTTTTTATTATGAATTAAAATATTGGACAAGGAGAGGACACAGATGTTTGTGTACCCATTGGGGCATTAATTTGAGTTTTAAGTTTGATTTTATATGGACACTTGTAACTTTGGTGGGTCTACTTCCACATAGAATATTACATCCCTTTGATGATACATCCTCCATATAGGAAGGATGAAAAATATCCTGGACAGTACAAGCTGTTATGGATTATATACTTTATAATCAGTGTCCTTTCTAAATTGTACTCATCTGAACTGTTTCCTCTTCCACTAATATCTGCTGAAATCTTTGTGATGATAAATTGAGCTGATTGACTGATATGTGAAAACCACGATCATTTCAGAGAACTACTATGCCTTTGTTGTAGTCAATGTCTATCATCTGTGTCCTGTCTTTACACCTTTTAGACAGTTTATCCAGATAGCTCAGTTCTCAGACCAAAGCCCACCCAGTCTTTTATTTACATATCAATTCAATCATTAATCAAAGTTCCCTTTTGATTATCCCACAAATCAGTATTTTATGACCTTAGCCCTTTGCTTCTTAGAAAAGACAGCAAGTACATTTTTTAACATAGCAACTAAATTCAGAGATCTGCCTGCCTTTGTAAGCACAGACAATAAATTAGCTAGGTGGGATCTTTCCTGAACTTACCATTCCTAAGATGCCTAGCCTAAACTTGCTTTACCCCAGGCTGACCTTGAACTCAGGAATCTGCCTACCTTTGTCTTTCTGATGAGCTGGCTTATTAGTGAAGCTGCCTTTGTTCTTTTAGGTCTGTGAAACCCTCATATAATTCATATTGCATCCTTATATTTTATATAGTTGAGAAATCTGCTTATATATTTTTGAACTCATGTTTTCAGAGTTTTTTCCACAGCCTTAAGGGCTGTCCTAAAGGTTACAGTGTTTAACATTTTGTTAAGGGCATTAGACACACCCTTGCCTCCTGGACTCCTGCTTCTTCTAATTATCATGGAGTCTTTAACCTTGCCAAAGAGAACATTCCCCAATAACGCTGGCAGAAAGAATATTTCTAAAATGAGGGACATAAGTAAATTATATACGTTATTATATAAACAAGCCTCAATCTTAGCAGCTGTCAACACTTGTAGAGACCAAAGTCCTGCTGGCTCTGCTCCAGGGGCAGGAAACTGTGTCATGTTGTCCCTTCTCTGGTCATATAGGACATGGCAATAGCATACCAATAAAATAAAATAAATTTATATCTAAGGTCCAATGGCAGACTGATCCAACCTGTCACTCATATATTGTATATTTTTTTCTTCTGATGCTCAAGCTTTTTGCTAGAGTTTAAGAGAAAAGCTCCAGGGAGGAGAAACTATAAATTCAGCATCTGCCTGGAGGACTACTATGGAGAAGAGAAGGAAAAACAGCCTACGAAGTGTGAAATAAGTTGCATGCAGGTTAGCTATGTGGTAGCAGATAGCTACAAGGTGAAGAGAGCACCTTTAGAGAATGAAGAAGTAACTGAAGAATGAAAATTATAAAAATCATTTTTTATAGAATATATACATATATAGATGCTTTTTAAGTTCTTTTAGGGACATGGAAACTTTTCTCTGAAACAAGCCAGGCCAGTTTCAGGAACTGGCTGTAAAGAATGAAAGTCATTCAGGTGGTAAAAACACAATGACACAGGGCTGTGGCTCTACGGGTGGAGCTAGTGAGAAATAGTTAATAGATAGTTGACAGGGTAGGGCAATGATATGGTAAAACCACATTTTTGAGAAAAATGATTGTACTGAGTAATTTCCATGGCTATTAACCTTTCAGGGTGGGTTTCTCTGGAATGTTTCGCTATTCTTATGTTATGTATCCTTGGCAACCCCTCACCCCCTTCCCACTCCCCTGGTTTGTGGTTTTTCCCTTTAAAACCCTCCTCAGACTGGCGGGCGGGGTCGAACTCTACTCCTGCGAGAGTATGTAGTCAGACCGCTGGCTGCCAGCTCTCTTCCCTAATAAACCTCTGTTGATTGCATCCAGGTACGGTTTCTTGTGATCTTTGGGTGCTCGTGATTTCCTGAGACTTGAGGAAGGGTCTCCCGAGTATGGGGGTCTTCATAACAGATAAAACAAACAACCATATTTTGACTCCTCCTCCAGAACCATAACTGCCTGCATGTAGTCATGCTTCATGCCATGATGAAAATGGACTAAAACTCTAAAAGTGTAAGCCCAAACTATGTTAAACATTATAATCTGAAGGCAGCCAGGAGAAGACTCCCTCTTCTGCACTGGGTGGAACTTAAATATAGGACTTCAAAGCCCACCCCACAATGTCCCACTTCCTCCAACAAGGCTATACCTATTCCAACAAGGCACACCTCCAAATAGTTTCACTTCTCATGGGTTAAACATAATTAAACTACCACATTGCACTCCCTGGCCTCCTTAAACTTATTCAAACACAGGAGCCTATTAGGCCATACCTAGCCATAACATAATGCAAAATACATTTATTTAGTCCAGTTTCAAAAGTCTCTATAATTTATAGCAGTCTCAACAATGTTAAAGGTTCAAAGTTTTTTCTGAGGTTCATGCAATCGTTTTACTATAATCTCCTCTAAAATCAAAATCAAAGAAAATAATATACTTCCAATATCACAGAATATGCATTACCATTCCAAAACATCACAGTGAGGAAATAGTGGACCAAAATAAGACCAAAATCTGCTGGGAAAACTCCAAAGTCTGTATCCCCATCTGATGTCCAACTCCTTTCATTTTTGTTGACTGCAAAAAATTTATTTTTCTTGGGATGGTTCCATTCCCTGTTAGTTAGTTCTACCACATTCCTCAGCAGGTATCTCACTGCTCTAGCATCTCGAATATCTTGGCATCTTTAAGACAAATTCAACTTCACAGATTTTAGCTTCAGGTTCTAGGCTTCAGGTCATTCACACATTCAGGTATCCTCCAAAGGGCTTAGGTCACTTCTCCAGCTCTGCTTTCTGTAGCACTCTAAGCTCTGGGTGAATCTACTCTACTGCAGTTGCTGATCTTGGTGAATATCTCATGCAGAGGTGATCCAATACACTGTGGTCTTCCACTGCAACTTGGCTTTACCATTAGCCTCTCATTGACTCTCTTCAAGGTGCCAAGCCTCAACTTCTTTGCATGACTCCTTCAGTCCCGGGCTATCAACTGAAACTAAGGGTGCACCTTCACCAATAACTTTTCCTGTTCTGTCACTCTTCCAAGCCATAGCTGCTCTCTATGACCCCTTCATGCCTTTAAAACCAGTACCACCTAGGTGATTCTTACTCATTACCCAGTACAGCTACAGGATGAAGCTCAACCTTGGCAACTTCTGGAATACAGCTTCTTTGTGCTCTCAGAAAACTCTTTCCAGAAGATTTCACCTTAGTGACTCTGGTATCTTCTTATTCACTGCTAATTTTTCAGTTCAGGTAATAAGCATCAATTGTCCCAGTAGTCCCTTCTGTCTTGACTTTAAGGCCAGAACCACATGGCCAAAGCTGCAAAGCTCTGCTGCTTGTTGGGGCTGGAACATGGTCTTCCTCATTTTATTACACCATCACCAGCTTTCTGTCTTCCAACTAGTCTACTGTCTAAGCTTGACTGTCCTGGAACTTGTTCTGTAGACTTACCTTGAACTTAGAGAGCTCTATCTCCTGAAGACTGGGAGTAATGATGTGTGCCATCATGCCTGGACCTAAGCCTATCTTTACCTGGAACTTGCTCTGTGCCAGTTGGCCTTAAATCACAGATCTGCTTGCATTTGTCTCCTGTGATTAAAGGATTAATTAAGATTTAAAAGTCCTAAGATTTTTCATGGCCACTGTGCTTCAAGAAGCCTGTGTTTTCCAGCCTCTGGATCACAGCCCTGCATTTCTGGATTTTCCAGATATAGTCAACTTGACAACCAAGAATAGCCATCACAATCTATTTCTTGTCAGTTTGACACACAATCATTCCTCCTTAAATGTAAATGAAAACAATGAGCAGGTCATAATGCCCAGATATAACTATTCCTTGTTCAACTGCAAAGTCATAAACAATAAGCTTATCTGAATGGGATCTTACCTGGAGGTTAGCACTCCAGTCATTCCATTTTAGCTTAGAACACAGGATTTAGCTTTATTGCACTTCCTTTTTCCCCTTTAATACTTGAACCATACTTTTTGGTGTTTTCATTTCTAATCTTGCTATGCTTGATCAAAATACTCTTTATGAGAGTAAACCAGAGGACAAAGTCTAAGCTGTTTTTTTGAGACATCTTTCCTTAGTGAAAGCATGTTGAGTCTCATTACCATAGGCTTAGGCAGACTCAAAAGAAAAAGGCAAAAAGCAGCCACTTTCTTCACCAAAACATTGTAAAAATGATCTCCAGACATTTCAATTTGCCCTTAGCACCAATGTCTTCCATATTCCTACTAGGATGGCCCATTGAAAGCATTCTATTGATTTCCAAAACAAAAGTTCTAAAATCCATATTTCTCCAAATAAAATATGATCAGGCCTACCACAATAGTACTCCAGTGTCTGGTACTAACTTTAGTTTTTAGTTTTTATTGCTGTCAAGTGATACCATGACCCAAGCAACTCTTATAAAGGGAAACATTTAACTGGGGCTGGCTTACATTTTCAGAGGTTCAGTCCATTTTCATCATGGCATGAAGCACAGCAGCATCCATGCAGATATGGTTCTGGAGGAGGAACAAAGAGTTCTACATCATAATCTGAAGACAGTCAGGAGAAGACTCTCTCTTCTATTCTGGGTAGAGCTTAAGCATAGAAGTTCAAGTCCTACTCCTACAGTGACATACTTCCTCCAACAAGGCTACAAGTATTCCAACAATGTCACACCTTCTAGTAGCGCCACATTTCATGGTCCAAGCATATTCAAACCAACACACTACCTTAGCCACCCTGAACTTGATTCCGACTCTCAAATGAGGAATGAGGTCTTTGGGGTTACTTCTTTCTCTGGAGCACATATTCTTTTTTGTAAGTAGATTTTAAAATAAATTTCACAAACATATTACAAACCGTAAAAACCAGCTACTTTTTTTCTATCCATTCCCAAATTTCTGACATTAACCTAATTTTCTATCCATACGAATAAGACATTTTATTATCTGGATCTTTCAAAATGATGTGAAAGCAATTAAAGGCCTTTATAAAAAAACTGGATAATATTGGGCAAGTGCCTACTCAGGGTGTCCTGCTGTTTTTCACATGCACAGTAGGGCTTTCCATTTATCATTTTATTGCTTCCCTTCCAAGCATAGGCTTATTTTCTTTTCAAAGGCACAGTGGTTTGAGTTTTGAAAACTTTCATTGACTATGATAAGTGAAAACTGAGAGTAGTACTTCATAAATAATAAACTCTTTGCATTTACACTCGTATTTCCTATTTGTCTACTCCTTAGGTCAAGTTAGCTAGGAGCTTTACCTTCCAGGACCACCAGCAAACTCAAGTAACTCATATTGGTAACTCACAGCAACTTTTTCTCAATGAGATGAACATTCTTCCCTTGAGGGCACTGTATGAGTTGGAATGCTGAAGGCATAATGTATTCTTTTATCAGCACAGTTGGTATTAACAGTGGGAATCATATTTCCTCTCTGAATTCTTTTGTCACCCTTGAAAGAAATGCCATTTGAGCTCAGTGATATTCTTACATATAATATGTCAGTTGTCCCCAGATCCCCTGTGCCACGGCCTTGAACTTGTTCTGTAGTCAGAGAGGAACCTATTACTGTGACTATTATTATTTAGTAAGGATTGATCTTTCTGTACATTTAACCTGATAATTTAAAATTTACAAGCAACATTCTGATTTTTCTTAAATTATTGATCTCTTTAAATAAATATTGAGTAAGATTTATTCCAGCAAGAAATGGAGAAGTTGAGAGAATATCCTTATAGATCATTTTAATTGAAGTTTCTTCCATTCCTTTAGGGAAATGATAATAATTCATTTCTATAAAAGCCTCATTTAATAGGTGTTACATAATGTTAGTACAAATGTATTTATTACTTTTTTTTGGTTCTGATATTATACTAGTATTTAATTAAAAGAACATTTTATTATTTCTATAAAACAGTGTTTTTAATGTCATAATTGTGGACAATAGAGTATTTAATAATATAATGGATATTGTGTTTAAGAATTATTTCTCTAAAGTTCTTCATATAACCATAGTTAAGTTTTTTTGAGGTATTTAAGTTAAGATTTGTTAATTCAGGTAAGAGCTTTGTTCTATGGCTGGTTTACTTGGGTCAACACTCATTACTCTTTTAGTTTGACTTTTTCTTCATGGAACTTTCTTTCTCTTTCTTTCTTTTTTTCTTTCTTTCTTCCTTTCTTTCTTTCTTCCTTCCTTCCTTCCTTCCTTCCTTCCTTCCTTCCTTCCTTCCTTCCTTCCTTCCTTTTCTTTCTTTCTCATTTTTTATGTTCTTGCCCTTCCTCCTCGTTCCAGATCTCTTTATTTCAGTTAAATTCACATCCTATGCTATAACCACAAAATATATAAAAGGACTATGTTCATAATGGTATCTCTATCTTTTGATAGTCTTGCCATTCTAACTTTGTCTTATATTGATATACCAGAAAATAGTTCCTAATGTGGTCTGGATTTCTTGTATAATGGCTAAAAATTAGATTAATTTATTTTTCAAGAATACAGACTTTCCTGGCACCCTTGTATAAGCTCAGAACATTCAGTGCTGTGCAGTATTTACTCTTTTGTTAATGCCACACATGAATCATCACCCTTTACAATATTCAGCACTGATAAGAATCTGGGGGTAGTCATTATAGCAACCACAAATTACAAAACAGAGGATGTTTTTAAAAGATCAAATTTGAAGATCAGCTGAAGATCAGTTAATCTCACTGGGCCACTTATAGCTATGCCATTCATAGTTCATAATATTGAATAGGCAGTTGTCCTTCTGTGGCCTCTGCTTTGGCCTCTAAGTGTCACAGCAACTGTGTGAGAGAACATTCCCCCAGGGTTAAGTTCCTGTGCTCTCTGGATACTTGCATATGAAAAGCGATCTCAGGATGGAAGCCTCACCCCATAGTACTTTTTTTTTTTCCATTTAATAAGTTTTGCTTCATATTTCTAACTTCTAGCCAATTTTATAAACAAGAAAATAGGATGACTTGTCTCTTTATTTTGCTCATTATTTTATTATTTATCTGTCACCAATATGAACATAGGACAGAAAAACACTAGGGAAAAGTTATGACAATCCTACAAGAAGGGAAAATTAGATGGGTTAGCAGGCAAAGAATATTCTGCTCATGCGTGATGGCTGGCATTTCATCTCCAGGATTCCCAGAAAGCTGGAAGGAGAAACGTGAGTTTGTTAAGGCAACATGTGACCTCCACATGGATGTCCTGGTCCACATGCCCCACTATCAAAAAACACACAAACACAAAAAAAGTAATTTAAAAAAGTAAATTCTAAATAATGATTTAAATAATCTAAAATCAAAATATTTAAACCTCATTTTAAAGTTTTATTTCTAGTATTTTTAATTATGTGTCTGTGTGTTTTTGAGAATGTGTATGTGAATGGCAGTACCATAGGAGGCCAGAGGCATCAGATACCATGGAGATGATGGTTTAAACAGGAGGGAGCTGCTCGCTGTGGATGCTTCGAGCTGAACCTGCTGGGAGCCAAATCTAGGCCCTCTCGAAGAGCAGCAAGCAACCTTAACCACTGAGTCATCTCTCCAGACTTTGTTTTTACCTTCTTGTGGTCATACAATATTATGAAAATGTGTTTTACATCTTAAGAGACTGGAACTTTTGTTGGACCTGGTAGTAAGAGTTTAACATACCCTTTCAGGTCACTGAGGACTTAGTCTGCTTGCCTAACCCGCCTGCCTTTAAGAGAACAATGCAACAACCAACTTTGCTTGATTTGAATTTCCCATGTGATCAACTTTCACAACCTAAGTTAACGCATAGCTTTAATCTTAAGGTATTATTTCCCATGCCCCTGACACAAGAGTAATGCAAACATATTTGTACATGTGTTATGAAGAATCTAATGTAAACAGAAAATGCAGGCTGCAAGCAGTCTTTAAAATCAACACCCACCACAAATGTTGAAAGCAAAATTGATTGATAAACAGTGATGTTTGTTATCTGTGCCACTTGGGGTCAGTTGAAGTCACTTATTTCCTTACATAAAGGTCTGTTAAAAATTTTGGTAAAGTATCTCTAGGTTCTTTGCTGTGTGGTGCTTCTGTGCTGTTCAATAAACATGGAACAGTGTCCTCTGTTAGGGACAGACACACACACACACACACACACACACACACACACACACGCACGCACGCACACACCACACACAGACATACACTGAAGCAGGGATAATTCACAAGACAACATTCAGGCAGGCACAGATTTATACAACAAACAGAAGAAGATGGAAAAACATAGGGAGAGAGAAGCAGAGAAGGCATTTCGGCCTTGCGCTTGGCTAAATGACCCCAAGGGGTAAGTGCTTACTGGTGACTCTGAGTTTATTATACATTCAAACCAACTTCAGTTTGGCCCTGCCTGAGAAGAACATGGAGAGGAATCTTAAAACGTGTTGAATCCACACACATTGATGCCCCATGTGAGGAATCCGCAATGTGTTAAATTGATCCACTTTCTCACATGCAATTAATTAAGGCTGGCACACATTTCTGTTTGGTGTTTACCATGAATTCACCAGAAAACAGTACCCAGACTACATTACATTATTAGTGCTTATTTTATTCTATCTGAAACTTCCAGGAACATATTGACGTTTACATAATTGCGATTGTATAAGTCTTTTTCCCTTTCCTACGACACTAAGGAAAATTCTACATGCTTGTTTATTTTCCCTGTTCTCTTGGAAGATGCAGTATGTTAGGTCAGGGACAAATAGAGAAGACCCTGAGAGCTGGAATACTTGCAGAGGAAAGGCCACTCATTTAAAAAAAAAGACTTGATTTTTAGCCCCCCTTTGTCCTACTTTTAAATGTGTGTATCCTTTTGTCCTCTCGACACTCAGTCTGTGGGACTATGGAAGGCCATCCTCAGGCTGAAGGAAATATTTTATTTGTTTGTCAGAATTTTTCCCCTGCGTAGCCTTTAATCGACACTCTGTCTTGCTGCAAATTGATTCTGCAGAGCTCTCAGAATGACAGAGCCAAAGCGACTGTACTGTCAATATGACTTTTAAAAACTGCCCTCATTTCTCCCGTGTTCCCAGTGCAGTTTCTATGGTCCTGTGCTAGCAGTACATACCTTCCTAGTGAATCACTTCCTTTGTGTGTTTGTGTCAGAGTCTCTTTCTGAGGAGTCTATGCTATCAAGCTATCGAGAGAGCATGAACCACAAAGGCAAAGGGAAGGAGGAACTGAACAATAAGTGCATGAGTGGGGGAAGGGGGGAAGAAAGTAAGAAGCTGAAGATATCTCTGAGAATAAAAGCTCCTCCCTTAAAGGGGAAGATCATTTGACTCATTTTGCTGACATCATGAATGCAGGTATTCGGCTTTAGACTAAAATGGTTACAGACAGACTGACAGTGGTTGTCGAATTCAGACTTGTCACAGGATACAATTTTTTTCCGTCCTCGCTTTTCCTGGACTGGCATTTCTTTTGAGTTCGAAGCCATTATAGTCACAGAGTTGCTATGTAACCTAGTTCTATGTGGCTTACTAAAAGAATCTATCTTTGTATATGGGACTGATCAAGAAATACAAGGCTCAAATAAATATTCTCTAAGCAGTAGAGGCCAAAATATCTCAATAAAGCAGGTACTTTGTGATTGCATACTAGCAATGCTGTTGGACTGTAAAGGTCATCTCAAAAATTAGAGGATGGTATGTTAAAATGGAGAAGAGATTTACATTCAAGTTAGACACTTTAAGGATGGTTTTGCAATGTATTCAGGGTTAACTAGCATTTGAGACCTGAGAGAATGTTGGTGGTTTTAGAAAACTGTTGAGGACATTGGTCAGTTTCTGGGTGATGTCATCTTTTGGCTGCAGGTGATGGGTCTATATTAATCTAAGATGGAGTCAAGCATTATAGCATGAGTTTTGGCCATATTAATCTGTGTTATTCTGAAGCACCTATCCAAACCTGACTATTATGATTTTTCTTTAAATATCTGGATGGTCAGTCATGGAAGAGGTCCCATTCCTTACTGATGAGATATTAGCTACTGACAGACCCAAGAAGTCAGTTGTGTGCCCATAAATGATCCTACCTAGATCCAGCTGATACTTCCAAATCCATGATCAGAAAGACAGCCTTAGCTAAACTCAGTGGGTCACAAAGCAAACCCAAAGGACAGCTGCGGGAAGAGATTCATAGAAAAACAAATGGGATGGGCAGTGATGGAAGTGAGACAAGAAAGAGTATGTGAGGGGTGAATAATTAGAATACATTTATAAACCCATAAAATCATCAACGAGAAAATTTAATAAAAATATTTGGACCTGGAATTTGAAGTGCCTGGTGTCTCCTTGAGCAGCTGATGTAAAAAGCAAACACCAGAGCATGTAGGATTTCTCTTCCATGAAGACCAGAAAACAATTTAGTCTGAGGGATACACTGGTACCAAGATGGAAATAGAGTCCCCATAGAGAGGGATGCTGTTTCTATCCAGCTTCTACTTGTTTTGGAGATACAGACTTTCACGGTGCTTAAAGTATTTAGCTTGTCCTTGAGTATCTTCAAATTGTCAGTAGGAAGTGACTTTCAAGGCCCTCGTAGATTTGCAAAAGATAAGTAAGAATTATACTAGAATCAGTACAGGAAATGGCTTTTAAAAAGCCATGAAAAAAAAAATAGTACTTAGGTTTTAAAAACATCCAGAAGAGATAATCTTGTCCTTGCTGTTCATAACACAGCTTTTATCAAAACAAAACAAAACAAAACAAAACAAAACAAAGCAAAACCCTATAAAAAAAGCAATGCTACTGTGGTATGTGGTCTACGTATCAATGTCAAAGATGATAAGCATAAATTATCAATCACACTGAGTTTAGTTTTATGTTCTGAATGTCAATGCTCAAAAACAAATTTTATTCATGATAGTTGAAATGAAATTAAAATCACACACAATATAAATTATATCAATTAATTAGATGAATATGAGAAAAACACACATTTCTACCAATGGGTATTCAAAATTTTAAATGAAGCCTGCTATATTCATGGATTAGGACTGTTAGTAATTAAAAATGTGAGCATGTCCCTTTATGCAGTTCTATCTTCAATGCAATTCCAATATATTTTGTTTCAATGTTTGGAGTATGTTTAATAGGTGATTCAGGAATTTATAGAAAATTACAAACCTAGTTAATATTAATGAAGTTTCTTGGAGAGGAAAATGAGAGGACAATGCCCTCCAAATTCCAAAGTATACTATAAAGCTGGAATGACTTTGGAACTGGAGAAAGCATGATTTCCCTTCCTGTTTTGCAAAGAGTTTCTACAACTCTGTATACATGTCAGAATAATTTAGTAAACACATTTATTTTTAATACAGTTTAAATTTAATTTTTATAAATGGACATAACTTTAAAACAAAATATTGTGTATGAACTCGAATATAAGCAAGTGGTTTCCTTTTCTCAATTCTTTTCATATGAGTAATGTTTTGAAGAGGACAAACACTTAATATTTGTTTCTGGGGAGCTTAAAGATGTTAGTTCTTAGAATTTTGGTTTTCAAAGACAAGGACTGCCCTTATTCCATAAAAGTAGAAGATAATGATTTAAGCTTTTATAGTTTCTTCATTTTTATGATCATATTGGAGTTCACTGTTGTTCAATTGTAGCAAATGTAAAACATTCTTCAGAAGTAAATTCTGTTCCAAAATTTCAATGAAATTCTTTTAATTGACTCTTGGTGTTGAAATTTACTATAATTCCCCTTTCCTCTCTCCTTGTTTACTTCTATGTCTTCCCATTTTTATTTCTTAAGAGAAATTGTTAGAATTCAGTGTACTCCAGGAGACACAATGGAAAGCCCAGAAGACAGTGACTGTAGAAAAAGTCCAAAAAGACTTGCACACAATTGCTTTTTTCTTTTTCTTTTTGTTGAATATTTTATTTATTTACATTTCAGATGCTCTCCCCTTTCTCCCATTTCCCCTCTCTAGAAACCCCCATCCCTTCCTCCCTCCTCATTTTTGCTTTTATATCATTTAATTACATGCAAGTATTAAGGTCAGTTCTAGGTTGAGGAACTAGCAATACAATAGATGCAAATAGTCCAAGAACAAGCAAGGCAATAATCAAAGATTCATGAACACTCCCATAATCACTGTTTCTAAGGCTTATCAGGATGACCAAAATATCTGAGTCAACTTCCCTGTCCTGCCCCAAAGTCATTTTCATGTCTGAAGCCTACTTTCTTGTTCTAGCCTAAATGTTAAATTCTTGCCAGAAATTACTTCTTTGTTCTAGCCTAAGATTCAGATACCTGCCTGAAGCCTACTTCCTTGTCCTTGGCCAATGTCATATTCCTGTCAAGCAGCCCATTTCCTTGTCCTTGGCCCATGTCAGATTCTTGCCAAGCGGCCCCCAAAGCTCTCTGCCTCTCCCACTTTTTTATTTTATAAACAAGACTGAGTCTGTCTTAGGTTGTTTTGAAAAGAATGCCTTCTTTACCCATTGTCAAATTTGCATTTTCAAAAGCAATGCACTTCTGCCTTAGGTTGGTAAGGCTCTGTGCAGAATCCTACTCGTCCTTGGCTTACCAGCCTGTTAATTTAATAACTCTGTCTGGGGGTCCATTTTCAGGTTCAAGCCATGTACTTTGGCTGTTGAAATGTTGATGTTGTTAAAGGCATGCTTTAACAGGATGGGCAGGAATAAAAGTATTCTCAGGACAAAAAGAGCTAGCATGATCAAGCTATATATGCCATTTTTGATGCTTGACCAAAATAGAAATACTGACCTCAGGCCATGGATAATTTTATCAGCAGCATCTACTACATCAATGCTCAGCAGAGCAGCATTCTTTAAATCCATAAGCTCAGTATGCAAAGTGAAAACATCCAGAGAGGTGCTAGAATTGTGCCAAAATGTTGCAACTGTCTTTAAACTTTTTCCTAATTATAATGATTACCACTATAAATTTTAGAACTAACACAAATCCAATGGTATTTGGCATGACTCTTGAGATGGCTCCTTACTCTTAAACCCCCAACCTCCTTCCAATAATTTGAATAGGATAAAGAGCATCAATCCCTTGTTCCAAATGCCTATCTAAATCCTCTTGTATATTCAACACATTAGTAACATTTTTTTTTTTTTGCTAAATGATTAACAAAAGTAGTTGTCTTAACTTCTTGTGTCAAAGTAATTGCAGAAGCAGTGGTGCTAGCAATTAATGTAATTAAATTATACCAGCAATAATTAAGCGCGTTACCCTCTTGCTTCTGCTTAAAGCCAGACTCACTTCTTCCAG
Source organism: Arvicanthis niloticus (assembly GCF_011762505.2). Taxonomy (NCBI): domain Eukaryota; kingdom Metazoa; phylum Chordata; class Mammalia; order Rodentia; family Muridae; genus Arvicanthis; species Arvicanthis niloticus. The sequence goes on along the minus strand of NC_047676.1, from coordinate 37,168,463 downwards.
TACTTTCAAGTTTTTTTCAGAAGACCAAGGTTCTGCGATGCTCAGGGCAATAAAAGAAAAGCTGGTTGATAGACTACCATAATTGACATGCTAGATTTCAACACACTAACACAATTAGAAAGTGTACAATCAATGAAACTTACATTAAATACTGTAGAAGAAACAAAAGTATTTTTAACTTGACAAATAAAAGAGCATTAACACACGTACTAACACTTGTTTGAAATCCATAACCTGCCCCAACATTATCTCTTGCTAACATAACATCATAGAGAACTGTAGCTAACTTCCAAATATGTCTCTGAAAATGTCCAGAACCAGACTTCCAAATGAAGACTGTTATTTCTAATACTAAGTTGATTTCTAGACCAGTCCATGATTGAGTCCAAATAACTGGTCACATTTAAGAAAAATGCAAGCGTCATTATAACTTCTCTTTTGATTCTCTGTTCCACAGGGTCTAAAAACTTGAGGCAAGGCAGCTTGTTCCATCAGGGGTATAGGTAAGCAAAAGTAGGTCTGGAACATATGTCCAATACTGCTTTCCAGTCACCATTGTCAGGGCACTCAGCAAACCAACAGGTCAGTATCATTCTTTGTCCTGGCATCAGCATGTCTCACAGGTTGCTCTGGCAGCCACCATGCTCCTTCAGCATCCTGCAGAAAAAGCACAAACATACTCTCTTCCCCATATTGTGTTTGTTTATATAGTGGACTACGTTGATGGATTTCTGTATATTGAAACATTCCTGCATTCCTGGAATAAAGCTTACTTGATCATGATGGATGATTTTTTTTTTTTGATGTGTTCTTGGATTTAGTTTGCAAGAATTTTATTGAGTATTTTTGCATCTATATTCATAAGGGATATTGGTCTAAAGTTTTCTTTCTTTGTGTCTTTTTGTAGTTTAGGTATGAGCATTAATTCTGGCCTCATAGAATGAATTGGGTAGTGTTTTTCCTGTTTCTATTTTGTGGAATAGATTCATTTAATCAAGCTTTAAGGCACAATAGGTGAGCAGCATTAATCTGTTTTAATCTTCTAAACTAATCTGGCTACCTCCAGCCAAAATCTCTGAGATAATTACATTTTAATACTGAACTGGTTCTCTTTGCACCAGGTGTTTTCCCACGGTCTTTTCTCCACCCTTCCCTTGGTGAATCCTCTCTTTTTCTCTCTTTACCCCTCCCCTTTCTGGGGATCAGAAGTCCAGCCCTGTTATCTCCTCTGCTCAGCCACTGGCTGATTAGCGTTTATTGACAAGTCAGAGAATAAGTGGGAGCAATGTTTACACAACATTGAGTCAGGAGATACTTAGACTAAGCACTACTGTGCCATGTCTAGATTACACCCAGACACGGGCCCAGGGAAGTCAGCATGAGAATAACACAAGGATAATCTTTATGTGGTATACAATAACATTAGGGCTATGCTGTCCCAATTGTGTTTTCAAGACTGCTTACTTGTTCAGGTTAGATGCTCTTATGAATGCAGAACACAGGTTGCACTTCCGGCTCCAGACTTGGGCTTTCTCCATCTTTGCCATTGGTTGTTTTCATTCTGCCACCGTCTTTTCCATGATAAGGATTTCATGTGATGATTCCTTGGTGCTGGCCTGTGTCACAGTGGATGGTCCCTTCTGGGAGGCTGCCATATATCTTTTCCCTTTGTCAACTCCTTTGGTAAAGAATCTTTGAGCTTCCTTTCTGTCACTTTTCCAGTCCTCTCTTTCTGAGGCCTTTTACCTTTTTTATTTCTGTTTCAGCTTTATTCTCTTCAATGCATCAAACTAGACATCAAACTCTTATGCAACAAATTCGAGGCTAAGTGTGCCTTCTTTCCCTGCTTTTTGCCTTTATTTTTCTAATAGGAGAGACGTTTTAACTAGGCAAATCCAAAGTTTATTAACATTCCAATAACAAATTTATGTAATCTTTTGTTATTTCAGTTTCTTTAAAATTATTCTCTATTTAAGATTGCTTAAGTAGCATGTTTTTCTGATTTGTATTATTTTCCCCATTTTTACCTTTTCAAATTCATTTCCAGTGTTAATTCTTTTATTATGTACTTCTCTGTGAGGAGGGAGACTGGGAAGGGGAGCAGCATTTGTGTGTTAGTAAAATAAAAAGTTTAATAAATAAATAAAAAGAAAGAAAAAGAGAAAGGATTTAAAAAAAAATAGTAACTTAAGTCAAAGTCAAAATAAAGTGTCTAGGTTATTAAAATATTAAATACAATCTAACTAAGAAAGCAATTACAAAATGTTCCACATGATTAGTTTCAACAAAAAACATTCATTTACATAGAGAAGGGATATATTCCAAATTATACAGAATATATTTACATTTTTCTTTGTGTTCTTATACTAGAAGTTCATGATTCATACAATGGTTCTAATAATACATGTGGTTTTTGAACTATTTAATTTTCTGGTTATGTAAATGCATTGCATTATATTTTACATACAATAGCTTTATGAACAATGATATATTTCTTACAAGCGAAAAAAGCCTAAGAAGCTGAGTCACAAGTAAAGGTGATCGTGCAAACGGAATTGGGTGAAGGTCATGCAAAGCTGGATTTATTTCTTAATACAAAAGTTTGTAATGATTTGCTTTAGTATAATGTGGGGATTTATCCTTTTTGTCTACTTGGTTTTTTTTTTTTTTTTTTGGTTAGAAATCTTTTCCAAAGCCTGGCAAGATACCTCAGCAGGCAGAGGCATTTGTATACAGGCCTGATTATCTGAGTTCAATCATGGCTCTCACTAGGTGGCAAGAGAGAACTGGCTCCCAAGAGAGTCAGTTCTGTCCTCCAGTCTGTCCCCTGGGTAGCCCATTCCCGGCCAGCCTCAAGTGGTCTGTGGCAGCTAAGTACCACATGTAAAGATAAATGAATAAAATAAATAAATAAATAAATAAACAAACAAACTTTTGCAAGATTTCCTCAGACCATATTTAATAGAGCAATATTGCAAGCTATACTTATTCAGGAATACTACAAATCAATCTCCACAAGTGTATAAAGTTTTAAGTGTATGTATAACAAGTGCTGAATAAGTGCCAGTTGTTATACATATCAGTTCAAGAGAACTAGTAGCTGCTCATTTTTATTGATACTACTTAACATGTACATATTTGAATGTAGTGGTTAAAATGTTGATCAATACACATCAATAAAATAAACTTATTAATTATAGTATTCTAATAAATTACAATAAAACTTTTATTTCCAATAAAGAAAAAATCTTGGAGATTTTGTTTTAAAATGTAGTTTAATAAGCTTTAAATTTGAGGTGGGGGCAAATTATGCATACTTGAAGTCCTTTGTCAAATTTATTCTCCTTCTTCCTCTTTCTCTAGAAATCTTCTAATCTTTGTTTTTCAAAGACATTATTCTACTTTACTCATTAGCCTTTAGTTTTAGATGATATATCAACTATTCTTTTTCCCCAGGTTTTTTTTTTTTTTTACTTCATTAGATGTTTACAGGAAGCATCTGAACATTATCTAACTACAATGTTAAAATAGGCTGTACTAGAGTTTGTTAAATTTGTTAAAATGCATCAGATAGATGATGAAAATAAGTAAACACATTATATTGTTATTGAATCTTTTTTATTGTTTGAAAATTTTATACATACATACATACACACATACATAAAACACCTATCTATCTATCTATCTATCTCTATCTATCTATCTATCTATCTATCTATCTATCTATCTATCTACCTATCTATATCTATATAATGTGTTTTGATCATACTCACTTCCTTTTCCTTCCCCTCAGGTTTCTTCTATATCCTCTGTTGGTCAGCTGATGTAAACTTGACACAAGCTAATGTCTTGGTAAGAGGGATTCCCTATTGAAAAAGTCGTTCTATAAGATGGACGTATAAGCTGATCTGTTGGGCATTTTTTTTTTAAATTAATGATTGAAGTAAGATAGCCCAGCCTACTTTGGGTAGTGCAAACCCTGTGCAGGTGGTCTTCCTAGGTTGTATGAGAAAGCACACTAAGCAAGCAAGCTAGTAAGTAGTGTTCTTTTATGGTCTTTGCTTGAGTTTCTGTCTCCAGGTTTCTGCAGTTTCTTTCTGGCTTCTGTTCATGACTGACTACAACTATAGGCTTAAATAACAATTTCCTCCCCCAAATTGCTTTTGGTCACAGTGTTTTATGACAGCAATAAACTCCTAAGACAATTATCTACCTTTTTCTTTCCAACTTCATGTATTAATTTTTTCCCTTTACTAAGTCTACTTAGTGTGGTATATGCAACGGTACGTGAGAGCCTACAGGAGCATGGTTTCTCAGAGAACTCTAATGCAAGTAACCTGACTTTCTCTTTCCTGGTAGACATCAATTGCCAATGAGGGGTCTTCACTAACCATTCTGGGATTTTTGACTGGCTTGAGCTTGTGCAGATCTTACGTGAGTAGTTATGGACTCTTGACTTACCTGTGAAAAGGCCCTGTCATTTCTAAAAAATCCAGTTTCACACTAGTTCCCCACTATCCCTCACACCTACAATTTTTTGCTTTCACTTTCTGTGATGCCCCTGAGTCATGGGAGGAGGAAAGGGTAGGATTCGGATGTCCTATTTAGGGCTGATCACCCCATAATATCTTATTCTCTGAATACCAACCCAGTTGTGAGGCTGTGTGTGCCTTTACTTGCTGCTGAAAATGACTAAATCTTAACGTGAGTGTGCTTTGATTCCTATTTTGAGTAACATTTTATGTTGTTGTCTGCTTTATTTATGTAGTAGTCAGAATGCTAAGTTCAGAAAGTCATAAGTCAATGTTTTAACTGAAGCTATTTTCTATTTATGAAATTATATAGAATTTTTATTACTCTGATAGTAGTTTATGTTAAGTCAGTCTGTCCTCCTTCCTGAAGTGGTTCCAAATCCTTAAAAGACTGCATTGTGCTCTGGTATCAGGTTATTGGTTGCTATGGGATCAGTTATCTGGTTGCTATGGTATCAGTTATCTGCTTCTTAAATGCATCATCAGTCAGTGTTGTTCCATTGAGGGATCTCTATCTGCATTGATCCTTCTTAGTAGTTCCTGTTTCAGTGAGTATGTAAGATAACACAAATGATCATTTTCATAGAAGATTTTCTCAACCTCATTAGCAGTTATGGCCACAGAGAACAGTAAGACAGTGCAGTCCTGTCCACCTTTACCTATCCCTCATTTATTTCCTGAAGACTTGTGTGCAAGCTCTTTTATTGATGATTCATGTCTCTGGTTAAGGAGTTGAGATTCAATCTGTCTGTTTATCCCAAAGCAAATAATTCATGTGCTCAAGTAAATATCAAAGGCCATACACATAAATTAACTATATATCAAATGATAGATTTTACATTTTTTGAACTCCATTCTGTGTATTGGAAGGATCTCTAGTAGGCTACAAGTTGAATTTATGTGATTAATGAAAATGAGGTTGCATTATTACCACATTTTATTTTTGGAAAGCAGTGCAAAACTCGAATGATCTGTACACATCCTTAAAATATCACTCAATGTAAAGTTGGTTCATGCATCAATAGTTCTTATTTTAGCTTAACAACATTCAACATCTATTAAATCTTAAACTAAGGATAGATTATGCTGTTTTAACAAGCCTAAGAAAGAATGCTTTACAAAGATCTGTCAGAAACTTAGGCATATAATTTTCCCACTCCCCCCCCAATAAATAAATAAACAAAGCCCACAGCAGCAATTAGGTCAACAAGGCCAACTATGTGAATTAGGTAGAAGATGGAGTATCTTGTGTCATTAAGTTAGAACTGAACATTGTGTAAGATCGTTGTCAAGTCTCAATAATGCATTGCGTGTATATTTTAGAAATGGGGATCAATTTAAAAGCACACAGGAACAAGAATTCTGTCCTTGTTTTCATGAAGTAGCCCCACCGTCCCTTGCAATTGAAAAGCATGTTGGCAGCTCAAGGAAAACTTTCTGTGAAATCTATACGTTTATGAAATATCTTTCTTTTTTTTCTGAGTTTATTGATGAAACTCTTTAGTAGATAGTGTGATCTCACCTGTAAATAACCAGTAAATAACCCATGTTTCATCTGTTGGGAGGTCGTAACTTGACACTGGAGTGTAGTCAGGCAATAATATCATTGGTAGGCGAAGAATTAGAGAGCATATCAGTTAAGAAAGACCCAGTGGTTTACGCTCAGGTTGAACTGCTTTACACCTAAAATTTGAGCTCATTTTTATTACAAGCTAGAAAGTGAGCAGATGATCACAAGTGAAAACCCAGAAATGAGCTTGGTAAATTATACATTGGTGCACAGCTGCTCAGCCACTGGCGTGACATCAATACCAGTTGACAATGTCACCTGTGTGTAAAGCCAAGGACAACCAAATAATTTATTGGCCAATAGTGTCAAATATACAGTAGATCACTTTTCTTTAAATTTACAAAGCAACAACTAACTCTCAGTATCAGAACAAACCAAATTTGAAACTTACTTTTGATGGTACCGTAATTGTATGTATTCAGTCAATCATTATAGAAAAGAAACTAATACCTAGAACCTAGGTATTTAACATAACAAATTAAAAGAGACAATATATATGTGTATATATTAGATAAGATAATACAGCTAACTAGTTTACTTGTGGGGCTGAGCAGCTCAGTTGTCCTTTAGATGAAGTTGAGAATTGACACCTAAGTTGTATACAAAATCTTTTAATGAAAATTCCACTGAAAAAGCATATACCAGTTAGTCAAATGAGGAGTAGACTGGGTTCAGAATGGCTATTTCTAAACTGTATAGATGGAGATTTACATAAAAGTCACCCTTGAATAAATCTGCAGTTCAAAAATAGCAGTAAAAATATTTGTTTCCCAAAAGGATCTGAACCTGAAATGTTAACCTGAAACGCTATTTCTATTTTAGAAAAAGTAATTATGAAAGCAGGACGTTTTCCTCTTACGATATCGATTTAATTGTTTTAGGATTTGATTATCAACGGTGTGAAAGGTGAAAGTCCTCATTCTCCAGCCTTCTCATCTTGTGACTCATTAGCACCTGTCCCCGGAAGAGAAAAAGAGCCAGGGAAAGGGATGAAGCTCCAGGCAGTGTTTCCGCTTGTTACTAATGATCTGAAGGGGAGAAGAGGACAGCTGAAACAAGGTTTCCGGTCTAAACCCCATGTGACTCACTGCAGAAGACAGAAAGCAGAGTGGTGCCTCAAACATCTCCATTAGGGCAGTATGATTTATATGAGCTTGTTAAAGAAAATGATCGGTTATCTTCTGAACTTGCTAATGACAGAAACACAATACCCTGTGATTTACAGTATGACGTTAGCTGCCACTTCTGATTATTTATGGTATTGCTATGATACTTTCAAGGATGTAAGCTGAAACCAACAGCCTTTCTATTTCAAAGCATAAAAAAAAAAAGAAAGGAGAGAGAGAGAGTGTGTGAGAGAGACACAGAGAGAGAGAGAGAGAGAGAGAGAGAGAGAGAGAGAGAGAGAGAGAGAGAGAGACAGAGACAGAGACAGAGACAGAGACAGAGACAGAGACAGAGAGAATGATGTTCAGATAGAATTCTTTTTTCAGTTCACATTCCTGGAAAATATCAGACCGAGAATGAGTTTATGACGTTGCTGTAATCACTGCATTTAGTTTAAATACAGTTTTAAAGTGGGAAATGAATGGACTGGCTGATTAGTTTTCCAGAGGAAAGTTTTGTAATAACTGATTCCAAGAAGTGCAATACAGTCTTCTAGTGTGTCCACCTTGATTC